>NW_007737682.1:44762-45348 GCF_000696425.1 Galeopterus variegatus | reverse complement strand
TTTACTTTTTCAATCTTCCAACCCTCAATTCTCTCTCCACTTTATTTTCAAATACTTTTCACCGATCTTATGATCAATTCCTCTTGACTCGAGGCCATAACCTTAACCATTACCTTCAACTGTTTCTTTGTTCAAATAATCCTCCTGCCAACATTATATCACATTTAATATTTTTTTTAATTTATATGCTATGAATACATGAATGTACTGTATATGAAGAATAACAAGGTCCTTTGAAATAATCTCCTGTTTTCCCCCGTTGACCATTTTCTGCCTACTTTTCACTGAGGACATAATTATTTAAAATTACCATTTTAATCACTTGTCATTTCTGGCCCCCAATTTCTAATTCTGTAAATTGATATGGTTGAACTCAATGTCCATCAGTTCTAATATCCTCTGTCTCTATGGTTGGATAAGCAAGAGCAGCAAGGCCAAATGATTTATGTAATCTTTGGTCCAGTGATGGGAGACATTAATTTAGAAAGTTCGATTAACAAATGTTTTTGGAAAATGTCTCAGAGCAATGTGAAAATTTTAAGCAACCTGCCAGTCACCAAAAACTAATGATTTAAAGGGAAAAAAA
>NW_007737682.1:38791-43524 GCF_000696425.1 Galeopterus variegatus | reverse complement strand
TCAGGACTGTCAGTTGGATGCCCAAAAACTTCCCTTGTTTGATGAGAGTAACGAGCAGGAGAAGGACTGTGTGGTGAAGCTTTCCCTGGCATTTTTCTGCTGACGTTTTTGTTAACTTCTCAAAACACACTCATAATAAGTAGATGTTATTGTTCTTTGGCCCTCCAAAAAGTCAACAAGCAAAATGCCTTGAGCGTCCCACAGAACTGTTGCCATGACCTTTGCTCTCAATCAGTTTACTTTTGCTTTGACTGGACCATTTCCACCTCTTGGTAGCCATTGCTCTGACTGTACTTTGTCTTCAGGATCATACTGGTAAAGCTGTGTTTCATCTGCAGTTATAATGCTTCAAAGAAATGCTTCAGGATCTTGATCCCACTTGTTTCCAGTAAAAGCTCTGCTTTGTCTGCAGCCGATCTGGGCATATCATTTTTGGCACCCAGTGAGCAGAAAGTTTGCTCAACTGTAATTTTTCAGTCAGAATTGTGTAAACTGAACCAATTAAGATGTCTGTGGACGGGCTGACCCTGTGGCACACTCGGGAGAGTGCCGCGCTGGGAGCGCAGCAACGCTCCCGCCATGGGTTCGGATCCTATGTAGGAATGGCCGGTGCGCTCACTGGCTGAGCGTGGTGCGGTGCGGGGCGATCCCCTTACCAGTCACAAAAAAGAAAAAAAATAAATAATAAGTTTGGGCCGGCCCATGGCTCACTCAGGAGAGTGCGGTGCTGATAACACCAAGGCTCCGGGTTCGGATCCCACATAGGGATGGCCGGTTTGCTCACTGGCTGAGCGTGGTGCTGACAGCACCAAGTCAAGGGTTAAGATCCCCTTACCAATCATATTTTAAAAAAAAAAAAAAAAGATGTCTGTGGTGTTAGCTATCATTTCTGCAGTTAATCATTGGTCCTTTTCTATTCAGGGGCATGAACAAGATTAATTTTTTTCTCAAAAATCAATGTGGATGGTCTGCCATTGTGGGCTCCATCTTCAACATTGTCTCGTCCCTTAAAATCAGTTCCCCATTTGTAAACTGCTGATGTGGGGGTGGGTATTGTTCTCATTAACTTTTCATAAAGCATCAATGATTTCATCATTCTTCCACCCAACATCATCATAGATTTGATGTTTGTTCTTGCTTTAATTTTAGCAGAATTGGTGTTGCTCTGATAGGGGCTCTTTTCAAACCAATGTCTTATCCTTCTTAGTACCTCAAACTAGATCCTGTTCAGACATGTTATAACAAGTTAGTACGAGTTTATTTTGGTGCAAAAAAATTTTGCAATGCATGCATACCTTTTTCATAATATGCATTTTTTCATGAACTTTTCAAAGACCTCTCATATATAAAATTATGCTTAAATGCACTTTGTAATAGGATGAAATATAAATAAGTAAACAGGCACACAATCCTTATATTCAGTGTCATTGGGAAAATAAAAAAATTATTTATAAAACAACAACTATTCATAATGCTGTAAAGGAGGCATTCAGGAAAAGGTCTGATAAGGACAGCAGTGGGTGTAAAAGGCTTCACACGTTAGTCAGCATGGAGAACATAGTGTGTGCAAGGAGAGCAAGGATATGGGCACAAACAGAGTTGAAGGCCTGGACTAGGATAGTGGAAAACTAAGTTTTCTGTATAAGCAGAGGAGCTGAGATTACAATGGAATGTAAATGTCAGGCAAGGGAATTTTGACTTGAGGGGACAAAAGGAGCAAAGAGCTTTCAGACTACTAAGGCTGTCAAAGGATAGCTTGTAACCTATTTGTCATAAACTTCATGAAAATACTTGGACATTCTTTTTTGTTATTAAAAGTGACATAGTGAATACAGCCAAAATGAAAAGGGCTTTTTATTCTTGCTATTGAATACCCAAATATTATTTCACAGCAAGCAGGGAAAGACTAAAGAACTTTTTTCAATTCATTTCTTTTATTCTGTTATCAAAAGATTTGATCCAACACGGAGCAAGAAGCTACATGTGGTATGTACAGAAATGATACCTTTCCATTAAAGGAAAAAGGCTTCAGTAGGTTACCATGGAAACACCTAGTGTCCATTCCAATTTCTAATAGAAAATCTTAATCTTCTTAATCTAATGAAAACATACTGGATAGATATATTTCTACTTCAACTCTGTAGTTGTGACTTTCTAAAAAAAATGGAATATTTATTTTATTTAAAAAGAGGTAATTATGTGTATATGGTTGTAATATGCAAAAGTTGTCCTTTTTTTTCTTTTTTCGTTTAACCAATAAATTAAGAGATGCATTTTAGGGTCACTGTAACTCCAAGGAATGATCAATTTTCTCTCAATAGATCCCTGTGGCCAATGTTCAATCCATGGCCTACATGCTACTGAGAACAAATGCCACTTCTGGGTGGCAGAGATTATCACATTCCTATAAACCTACCAAAAAACCTGATTTTTTTCTTCATTCAGTGAGTTAATCANCGAACCCTCGGGCGGGAGCACCGCCACGCTTCCCAAGCGGCGCACTATCCAGTGTGCCACCAGGCCGGCCCAGGAAAAATATATTTCTACTTCAACTCTGTAGTTGTGACTTTCTAAAAAATATCGAATGTTTATTTTATTTAAAAAGAGGTAATTATGTGTATATGGTTGTAATATGCAAAAGTTGTCCTTTTTTTCTTTTTTTGTTTAACCAATAAATTAAGAGATGCATTTTAGGGTCACTGTAACTCCAAGGAATGATTAATTTTCTCTCAATAGATCCCTGTGGCCAATGTTCAATCCATGGCCTACATGCTACTGAGAACAGATGCCACTTCTGGGTGGCAGAGATGATCACATTCCTATAAACCTACCAAAAAACCTGATTTTTTTCTTCATTCAGTGAGTTAATCAAGTGACCCATGAACTGGACTTATTTTTTCAATGTGGGAATCTTAAGGTGGTGCTGCATATAAATCTCACATGAAGACATGGCCCCAGTTTTAGACTGAAGTTTTTAGAGACTTGGTAAAGTTGAAGAAATGTACAGTATAGGATATGTGCTATATCATATTTAATATACAATATATTTTAATGATACCTATCTTGCCTAATACACAGCAGTGCTCCCAAAATGTGATTTACTTTCTCTCCTTCCACTTGCTTCCAGTCCAACATCCCAAAGCCAGCTCCTCCCTTCCTTTTCTGAGGGTTTTCACTCCCACCTACTCACACCTGGGGAATTAAAAATTCTACCCCTGGAAGCTCACCTTAAGCAAAAGTTGAGGGCAGGTGGTGTATAAATATCACAGCTCCTTCAAACTTTGTGAGAACTGATTCTGAGGTACTTGTTCTACACTGGTTGCCAGATATTTTCAACAGAATTAAGCTGTAGTTACCCACAGTGTAATTAATTTGATAATGTACTCTTTATTAGCTCCTTTCCTTCCCTACTTCCTTACTGGTCTTCCCTGAGATCATTTCCTTAATAAACTATTTACACTTGACTCCTTGTCTCATTGTGTGCTTTTGGAGGAACCCAAACTAAACAGATCCTGATCTTAGTTCACAGCAATACTGAATGCCACAATTAAATAAGATTTCTTTAAGCACGAAACCACCTAGAAAAGCTTAATATTATTTGCACACAATGCAGATGCTCTGGTAATAATTGGGAGGTTGATTTTTAAAGTTATGTCTAATTTAAACCAAAGAGTAGTTTACCTTTAAAAAAAAGGTGGTTTTAATTGACACACACTAGTGTATCTTTGTTTCATCTAGGACATTATAATTTACCTTTTGAGATGTTTTATATATTTAATAATTTTATTCTAATTGTATGCTACATACCAGAATTTTAGGAAGTGTCTAATGATATTATGTAAGTGAAAACCTGTTGTCACATAGAAAATGTTACAAAAATAAGTCAAAAGATATTCAGATAGGATGGCCCAAAGTCTTTTTACCATTAATTTGCAGCTAATAAACACTAAAACAAATATCAGAGCTTATACAGATGTCATGTGAATTATATATATTATTGTTTCTATGTCTATTTTGCATTCACAGGCATAGATCAGTAAGAATCTCAAAGACCAGATATATTGTTGTACAATGGTACCAACAAATGAAATAATCGTAAAAGGAAAGTATATATTTATGTTGCCCATGATTGAAGGAGAATGTCCTGTCCAGGAGTTCACTGCTCTCTTCCCTTGCAATTTATATGTTTGAGGGATAATTCTTCAAAGAAAAAAATATTTAAGGAATGGTACAATCTGGAAAATATTGGAGAGAATATCATCAAGAGAAAAATAATTTGTTATAGAAAATCATTACAGTACAAATACAAGGAACAGAATTCAAGGCAGGTTGGAATAGTGAGGGAAACTCAGAAATGTCGGCACTTAATTAGGTGCTTGTGTATTAAATTGAATGTTTCATGAAAGGCATGTGTGGTTTGGATAAAGGTTGACACATTTAGTACACTCAGAAGTATCTACTGAGTAAATAGATAAATGAATGATTGGAAATATAAAATAATGATAGAGCATGGGAGGAGGTCTTCCATATGATGAGAAAAATTTTAGTTTTTGTATGTTTCCTTTTTCCTGATTATCACTGTACAGTGTTAGTTTTCTATTGTTGCCTAACAAATTACCACAGATTCAGAGGCTTAAAACAACACAAAATTATTATCTCACAGTTCTGTAGGTCAGAAATTCAGGCACAACATGGCTGGGGAGTCTGCTCAGGGTCTCACATGGCAGAAATCC
>NW_007737682.1:36510-37935 GCF_000696425.1 Galeopterus variegatus | reverse complement strand
CACAGATTCAGAGGCTTAAAACAACACAAAATTATTATCTCACAGTTCTGTAGGTCAGAAATTCAGGCACAACATGGCTGGGGAGTCTGCTCAGGGTCTCACATGGCAGAAATCCAGATACTGGCCAGAGCTGGGATCTCATCTGAGGCTGTGGTCCTTTTCCAAGCTCACATGGTTGTTGGCAGTATTCAGTTCCTTGCTGCTGTAGGACTGACTTTCATCTCTGTTTGTTTTCTGGCTCTATGTCAGGAGTTGTGCTGAGCAGCTAGAGATTGTCCTCAGTTCCCTGCCATGTGGCCCTCTCCAAAACATGGGGTTTTTTATTCTCAAAGCCAGCAGGAGAATTTCTCTCTTCAGTTGGCTAATCCAAGGTTTTATATAACTTCTTACATAACATAACGTAATCCTGGATTGGCCATTTTATAGTCAGTCTCTCCCACACTCAAGGGAAGGAGGTGTTATACAGGGCATGTACACCAGGGGACAGGAACTTCGAGGCATCTGCAAATTGTACCACAGTCACATAAAAAGCACATTCATGCATATCTAGTGAGATACCATAGTCCCCCCTTATCTGAGGAGGATATGTTGCAAAACTCCCAGTGGATTTCTGAAACCCTGGATAGTACCCTATATATGCTATGGTTTTTTTTTGATCTGATAACCAAGAGGGTTACTAAGTGACTAATGGGCAGGCAGTTAACAAAGCGTTGATATGCTTGACAAAGGGATGATTCATGTCTCTGGCAGAATGGAGGGAGATGGCACAAGATTTCATCACACTATTCAGAATGGCATGCAACTTAAAACTTATGAATTGTTTACTTCTGGAATTTTCTATTTAATATTTTTGGACTGCAGTTGACCATGCAAAACTGAAACTGTGGAAAGTGAAACCATGGATAAGGTGGGACCTACCATATATTTTGGAAAGCATTCCCAACTGGGCTTTAATTTGCCACTTGTATTCTTCAGTACTGCCATAATAAAATACGAGTATCTGGAGCATGAATTTAACAAATTGTAGACTTCCTTGAAAACCTTTCAGGGCAGAGTAAAGCATTAAAAATACATAAAATTTAACCAAAAATGTTTAAAATGGGATGATAGGGGAACCCAGCTACCTCAGTTGGTAGAGCATGAGACGCTTAAAATGGGAGGATTTAACAATGAAGTAGAAAGAAAACAAAAATATTAGACATATTTTGTTATTGTATTAGTGAACACTATTGTATTGTCTTACATTCTTGAACTGTTTTCCAGAAAGTGGACTAGAGAATTTCAAAGACAAATTGTTTTCACTTGAATTCAATAAGTAACTATTGGATGCTGCTCTTTTCCTGAAATAGTTTCCACAGGGATTCAAAATACTTAGCATTGTTATTGGAGCAGCAAGATTTTTAAAAAAACAAAATGCCCATGGGG
>NW_007737682.1:33152-36190 GCF_000696425.1 Galeopterus variegatus | reverse complement strand
AATTCAATAAGTAACTATTGGATGCTGCTCTTTTCCTGAAATAGTTTCCACAGGGATTCAAAATACTTAGCATTGTTATTGGAGCAGCAAGATTTTTAAAAAAACAAAATGCCCATGGGGAAAGATGAGATGAAATTTAATCAAATGTAGATTTTATGCATGAATATTGCAGAAATAATCACAAATATTCAGATGTTACTTGAGGCAAGTACTGTGTTTAGAGCTTGCATGAATTGTCTTATTCGGCCTTTAACATATCCCATGATACAGGAGGCATCTTTATCACTTTTCTCAGATGAGGAAATCACAATTTTGACAGAACCTCACAGTAACTCGGGTTCTGATGAGTAGTGGGTCTCAAACATATATATATATATATATGATATGTATATGCATATATATATGCATTTTGTGGATATTCAAAATACATATTTACTTGTCAAGTATACCTTAATAAAAACAATAAAATAAAAATATGTAAATACATATATATATTCATATATGTTTAGGTAAATAGATAGATGGTAGATAGATAGATACTCTTCATCTGAAGATAAAAAAAGGAAGGAAACCCTGTGGCAAGACAGAGCCAGCAGAGGGTGATTAGTTTGGGGCCCTTTGCTGAAGGAAGCAAGATTCAGGTCCCTGCAACACAGAGCACTTCTTTGATTTGCAATTTTCACTGCTGGAACAAGGTTTCTCTAGCAGCTATACATGCTAGAGATCTGAGAAAAATTTGTTCGCAATTTTTCCAAAGATAAAGCAAAAAGATTATTTTTAAAGAAGTAACTATTCATAATTAGGATTTTAAATTTGATGCAATTTTGAAAGGAATGTATAGACGGCCTTTTATTGTGCGCAATAAAGCATTGATTTAAGGCAGAGTATTTTAAATCATTCTCACAACAGTCCTTGAAAATTGTGCTGTTTAAATTTTAGATATTTGAATAATCATAAAATGTCTTGGAACGTACTTTCCAAAAAGAAAAATCCAGAACAAACCATATATATATATATATGTGAAATAATGAAAAATGCTTAACTTATCTGAAAAAAATAATGAGTTTGAAAGGAAATGAGATTGGAATTGGCTATCATCCTTTATATATTGTACTCATTTGATTACAACATCAATTCAGAGACAGAAACAATCTGACCTCAATTAAGTATACATAAAATCAGGTACATCACTTAGTCATAATAAGGAACCACTTTATGAATATATATATATATATCTAAAGAGAAAAATTATTTTGAGAATGGTTGATTTGATGCTTTTGGAAAGTATAACTACATGTTATAATTTTCAGCCTAGACACCAAGATACAATTGATGTGAGATCTAAATCAGACTTTCCTATACAAAATTTGCAAGACAATTTGGAAAACTGATTCCTTGACTTTTTAGACTCTTTAACCAGCATAAGGTGTAAAAAGTGTTCTACTGTTTAGTTGATATTTTAGTTTTCTGGGGCTGCTGTAACAAACAGTGTGACTTAAAAAAACAGAAATTTATTGTCTCAAAGTTCCAGGGGCTAGAAGTCTAAAATCAAGGTGTCAGAAGTGCCACACTCTATCTAAAACCTACAGGAGAATTATTCCTTGCCTCTTTTAGCTTCTGGCAATTCTTGGTATTCCATGGCTTGCAAATGTGTCACTCCAGTCTCTGCCTCCATCTTCACATGGCTGTCTTTCTTTCTGTGTCTTTGTGTCTTCTTGTAATGACATCAGTCATTTTGGATTAAGGGCCTACCCTACTCCAACATGGTTTTATCATAACAACTATTCACAAAAAAGTTCACATTCTGAGGTACTGAGGCTTAGAACTTCAACATATTATTTTGGGGGGACACATTTCACCCCATACAAGGACGTAGCAGAATATGGAGAAGATTGTAAGATTCTCTATAGAAAGAATAGTTGCCCTTCCTCTAAAGGGAGGGGCTGGGATTCTAAGCTTCCGGTGTGAGGAGAATTCAAGGCAGGGGAACCTCTGTGGGTGTACAATCCATGCAGCCACACAGGGCTCTACAAGAAATTTTGAAATTCTTGATAATTTTTTAACAATAGGTACTGCATTTCCACTTTGTACTGGGCCCAGCAAATTATGTAGGAAACCTCAGTGAGAGCTTGTTATGTGCTTCCTGCACATGGAGAGTATGGCAGGCTGTGACCTGACTCACACATGATAAAGCTGGCTTGTGACAACTAAATTGAGGGGATAAGACTGCACTGCCTGTGGTCAGCTTGACTCCCAGAGTTTGTTAAATCGTAAAAAATGGCTCACTTATAAAATATGCAGTGTCCTTTTCATTACACCGCATATGGGATGGGTATTTTTACAAAACCACAAATGATCTCAGGACAGGGAGCTTTAAATTTCCTCCCAGACCAGAGAACCGGAAGGAAATATAAAGAAACAGTTCAAGTAAGACCACTCCTATAGCTTCACCACCCTGGAATAATAAAAGAAAAAAAAAGATTATCAGCCTGGGGGGATTCAAGAGTGGGTCAGGGGTGATAAGAAAAAATAAATAAAAAAGAAGCAGCTTAGGACAGTAAAATAGAGAAGGCAAAGATGCTCTTTCCCACTGTAAGCTGCTGACCTTAAGCAGGCCCAATTAAGAGAAGGGGAGAAGATTTGATATGACATTACATTTGGAGTTTTGATTAATAAGAGTAAACAGCACATTCTAATTTCTGAACTGAATCCCAAGGCAACCTCATCAAGTAAACAGAAAAATCATGCACACCATAGTTTTCACTTAGGAGTAGGAAAAGATATACTGTCTCTTTAAATACATTTTAAAGGTTTAATAGGTGTTGTGGGCTGAATGTGTCACCCCCAGAATTCGTATGTTGAAATCTTAAAGCCCAGTACCTCAGAATGTGACTATATTTGGAGATACAGACTTTAACGAGGTAAAGTAAACTGACATCATTAAGTGGACCCTAATCTAATATGACCGGTGTTCTTTAAGAAGAGATTAGGACACAAGCACAAAGGAAAGGCCATGTGAAGACCTAGGGAGAAGATGG
>NW_007737682.1:29090-32967 GCF_000696425.1 Galeopterus variegatus | reverse complement strand
ATGCACACCATAGTTTTCACTTAGGAGTAGGAAAAGATATACTGTCTCTTTAAATACATTTTAAAGGTTTAATAGGTGTTGTGGGCTGAATGTGTCACCCCCAGAATTCGTATGTTGAAATCCTAAAGCCCAGTACCTCAGAATGTGACTATATTTGGAGATACAGTCTTTAAAGAGGTAAAGTAAACTGACGTCATTAAGTGGACCCTAATCTAATATGACCGGTGTTCTTTAAGAAGAGATTAGGACACAAGCACAAAGGAAAGGCCATGTGAAGACCTAGGGAGAAGATGGCCATCCACAAGCCAAAGAAAGAGGCTTAAGAAACCAACCATACTGACATCTTGATCTTGGACTTATAGCCTCCAGAACTGTTAGGAAATAAATGTCTATTGTTTAAGCCACCCAGCCTATAGTACTTTGCATTAGCAGCCCTAGAAAACTAATAAAATAGGAGACACTAAAACTGAATTGTTACAGTGATCAAAGAAGTTTTAAAGGGCATAATAACACGATCCTCAAAATGGAGAATAAGATCTATCACCTCTTAGAAGGTAGCTAAATTTTAAAAACTGATTAAAAATTGCCTTTTTGGTGGTGGTTTATAGACCTAGGTAGACTGTCAGACTACATAGGAACATATGCTCATAATTTTACAAGTTTAGACAATGTGAACATTAAGTATAAAACAAAATTTTTAAAGCACCATAACTATTAAATCTGTGCAATTCATGCAAAAAGTTCTACTTATTATTCTTGGCAATACTGTAAAGTCATATACATTCATAGGAATATAAATTTAATTGCACAATAAAAGAGCAAATTTATTTAATAAAATATATATGAAGCATATCACACAGTTTTTTGACAGGTAGGTCAATTTATGTTAACTTCCTCCCTATTTCCTCTTTTATAATGGAAGGAAGGACACAGATTGATTATTTTACTCTCCTTTTAGTCATCTTAGCTATATTAAACTGATTAGATTTCGTTGTTTTTATTTTATTAATTTATTTTTTTCCTAGTTAAACTATTTCATTTAATTTTATTTATTTATTTAAAAATTTTTTTTGGCCATAAAACAAGTCTTAATACATTTAAAAATACAAAAATCAGAGAAAATATGTTCTCCGACCAGAATAACAGAGGGAAATTTAGAAAACTCACAAATGTGTGGAAATTAAACCACACTCTCCTAAATAAACAATGGGTAAAAAGAAAAATCACAGGGAAATTAGAGCATAATTTGAGATAAAAATCAAAGTGCAACAGATCAAAATGTATAGGATGCAGGGCTCATGCAGTGCTTACAAGAAAATTTATACTTGTAAACACTTATATTAAAAATAAGAAGAATCTCAAAACAGTAATGAAAACTCCTCCCTTAAGGAAATAGAAAAAGAAGAGCAAACTAAGTTAAAAGCAAATATAAGTAGGAATTAACAAAGATTACAACAGAAATGTATGAAATATATTAAAAAACAGTAGAAAAAAATCAACAAAATCAACAGTTGATTCTTTAAAAAGATCAACAAAATTTCCAAACCTTTATGTAGACTGACCAAGAAAAAACAAGAGAGAAGACCAAAATTATGGTTTTTTGTGGTGGTAAGATTTAGTTTCTTTCTCTTTCTCATTTGCATTTTTGTTCTACCAGTAGGTTTTGTTCTTTCCTGTGTATTAATTGTAGTGATTATTGTTTTTCAGATTTCAGATGCTGGACTTCCTTAAGGATTTCTTGTAGGGCTGGTCATGTGGTGGTGAACTCCCACAGTTTTTGTTTGTCTGGAAAATACACTATTTTTCCCTCATTTCTGAAGAATAGATTTGCTGAGTATAGTAATCTTGGCTGGCAGTTTTTTTCTTTTAGTGTTTGGTATATATCATTCCCATTTTCTTCTGGCCTGTAGAGTTTCTGTTAAGAAGTCTGCTGTTAGTCTCATAGGGGCTCCCTTACACTTTGACTTGACACTTTTCTCTTGCTTTCTTTAAAATTCTCTCTTTGTCTTTGAGCTTTGCCAGTTTGACTATAATGTGTCTTGGTGTATTAGTCCATTTATGTTGCTTTTAACAAAATACCTGAAACTAGGTGATTTATAAGAAAACAAAATTTACTCCTTACAGTTTTGGAGGCTGGAAAGACCACAGTGCAGGGAACAGATTTGGTGAGGGTCTTGGTGGTGGTGATAGTGACTTGGAGTATCCCATGGTGGAAATAACAGAGCAGAGAAAGACTAACCTCTCATGTGCTCTTTTAAAGCCCTTAGAACTATACCCCTGACCACCATTATTAATCCATTCACTAAGGCATGGTCCTACAATCTAATCACCTCTTCAAGCCCCCACCTTTTGATTATCATAATAGGATTTCCTTCTTAACAGTCACACTGAGAATTTAAGCTTCAATGAGGTTGGGAGGTGGCTTCCAATCTATAGCCCTTCCAATCTATAGCACTTCCAGAGGATATTTTTGGGTTGAATCTGTTTGGGGATCTTGGAGCCTCCTGGATCTGCTTTTGCAGCAGCCATGGCTGTGCTGGTGGCTGTGGTGGGCCACTGGCATGGAATTGGTGTTTTTGGTGTGCACTCTTGCCTGCTTCCGAGTGGGGGGGCACTGCCTAAAGTGATGAGACTTGAATCAATTATTGTCACTAAAGTCAATCTGGCAACTTAAAACATATGCTAAACCTATAGTTTGTGTAACTCAGTTCTCGTTTAGTAAATATAAGTATTGGTTAATCAACGATAAGGCAATTTGGGTGGTAACTAGAAAAGGAGGAATAGTTTCCAATTTTTTAAAAAATATACAACAAGATTTCACTAATGAAGGAATCAGTCTAGTATAGATAATGACATGTGTGATAGTTTACTCTAATGTAAAGTGCTTAATAGGTGTTCAGGTTTGACATATTTTATCTTACATTATGGACAGGCATGAAGATTTTAACAACAGCAGAAGGAGAACAAGCTGGCACTACACATACCAACTGAGAGAGCTACGTGGGGTATTGAGTCAGGCAACAGGAAACAGCCACAGGCAACAGCTGCTTCCTAAGAAATCTAGCAAGAGGTTTGAAGTTGTCCCCAAAGTCATAAGGAACTTAGAAATGGTGAATCCAGAGGGCCACAATATGCAGAGATAGTACTATGCTGAAAGTATCAGGAAGGTCTGCCATCAAGTACTAGAGCCAAGAGCAAAAAATGCCATGCTCCTGTCCTAAAATTCTTTGGGGGTGCATAGTACTTTATCAAAGCAGAAATCCACATATAAGTCCACACTCTGGGATTAGCACCAAGACTGAGAATAGTGACTCTAAATATGTTACTTAATGCTTTCTATGTACCAGCATCTCTGCAAAGTATATAATGTTTCAGTATCATCAAAATGTGTCTCACGAACCTTTCACAATAGGAAATACAAAAAAAGTGCAAAAATGGCAATTATGGGTAAAAAAAGATAAAGGATAAATAAATAAGATTAAACCTAATAATTTCCAGATAATATCAAGAAAGATATGTATATACTGACATGTGCTGACATTTTTAAATTATAAAGAATATAGAAAATCCTAGAAACAATCAAGCATAAAAATGAGATTATTTCTCAGGTACAAAACAAATTAATCCTGATTTTACATTAATGCCAGAAAATAATAATGTATTATCTACAGATTTTTTCCCCAGGAAAAATGACTTGAGGGCCAAGCATTTTAACATCAGTTTTTTTTTGGTTTTGTTTTGTTTTTTCCCACGTTCAAAGGCTAAAGAAAGAAAATTTCATATAAACTGATTACATGTATCGGCTCAGAAAAAATTTTACAGATATATCTTTCTTGAATGTAAATATCTGAACATATCTACTAAATGACAAAAAAAA
>NW_007737682.1:26834-28377 GCF_000696425.1 Galeopterus variegatus | reverse complement strand
AAAAAAAATAAACAAAATTAGAAATTAAAGAACAAAGAATATGGTAGACAGCTCTCTAGAACTTTCAACATGAACAGTTTTCAAACTCAGAAAACCTGAGGAGAAACGTTGCTCAGGTCATTAGCATACTTGTTTTAGAAAATTAATGCTGAATGTGGATGTTTTGGTGTCTCCTTTTACAGTGGCATTTGTGCACAATTAAAAGGAAGCAATTTTAATGTGGAAGATTATCCCTCAGTACTGAAATAATCTTATAATGGGCAAAAGAAATTTCTGTAGAAATTTTCTTTTCCTCAGTTTAAGATTCACTACTAGATTCAGTTGTTTAATTAAATGCTTGTTATTTTTTTTTATTACTACGAGGAGGATACAAATACTTATCTTTATTTTACTTTTTTTTTTCTTCTTTGGTTACCTGATGTTTTTCATGAAAATTACGAATGTGAAAAAGTAATAAAGATAGGAAATTGATCTCTGAATTCCACACTTGAAGTCTATAATATATTTTATATAATTCAGTTAAATGAACTTCACATACTTCTCAAATGTTTTTATTGTTGAGTAGAATGTATAACCTTTGTGAGGAATTTCCTTTTAAGAGTTTGGCTTAGGAGGGTACTTAGGTTCCGTCATTGACTTTGCAGCTTCTCTCACTCCTTGTGATTTTCACGGAAGCCCTGAATAGAAGTGCTGCAGAGGCAATCTTTTCAAGACTAACTTATTCAGCTTACAGACCAGGGCTCCAGAATTTATAAGTTATTTGTAAAGCTGACTTCCTCGAATTTCATCAGGCTGCTTTCAGAAACCAAAAGACCCTGACATGAACTTTCTCATTATACTCCCTCTTGACATTGCAAGGAAAAAAGAAAAACCCACAGAATACCAAACCACGCTTATCACAGCAAAAAGAAAAAAAATGAGTTTTGAAATTATGTACTTAATAACCCTCATGAAACTTTAATAACCAAGTTTTTAAATAAATTATTCACACCAGGAACAAAATAATAAAGATTATTATAGTTTCAATTTGTATTCTCTAACAATGAGTTCCCAGTCTGCCTTGACATTTCTTGGATATTTGAGAAGAACTGATATAGTCAAGCCTACCTAAAACCTTATTAGAAAGATAAGTATAGAGCCAACCTTTTATGAGATCTCTAGAGAAGATAATTCAACAACCTTCAAAAACCCACTGACAATATTTAATGAAATTTATGTGATGTACTTATATTATTGAAAGAAAAAAGTAAACTTCTATATAAAAAACATTGCTGTCTCTGGAGTTGGTGAATTGATCATAAGGTAGTAGGAACAATGCCTGCTCTTTATTGAGATCCACGAGGTTTATAAACTTTATTTTATTTAACTTGTGAGCTTTATAAGGCAAGTATCATGCAGGAGATACAGTGCCAGCAAATAATAAACATTTAATAATTTAGTTTGTTAAACTGAGGCTTCACGAAAATAGGGGGCATTGTGCCTATTACGAAGTTGAAAAGAAAGTCTGAGAGACAAACTAACTTTCTCAAGATCCCACAGCAGA
>NW_007737682.1:0-25951 GCF_000696425.1 Galeopterus variegatus | reverse complement strand
AATCATGTTAAAATGCCACCATATGAGAGGAAATCAGTTATGGGAATATGATGCTGAGGTAAAGTATATTCCTTAATTTACTTATTATTTAATACTTAAGCTCAGTTATATATTTCAAAAACATTTAAATCCTAAGCTATTTTTTTCTGCATTGGCAGAATTGTATTTTCAAGGATGCATGCTCATATCTGATCACATTAGGATGGTATATCATATAAACAGGTTTTTGCCAAACTGGCTCATTAGTATAAAACACGAATGAGTAAAGTAAAATCATTTTTATGTGCTTAAAATTTATCTCCATGTACATGCCTAATATAAATTAGGCAAGAGGCAAGCTGAGCTTACATGAGAGGTGCATATGAAGATGTGCATACAGGACAGTATTGACAATATGTTCATATTATCAAATTTTAAATTTTACACCATTGTAATCTATGATATGTATGCTTCTCAACCTAAATGAAAAAATCTGACACGATTAACAAGATTTCTTTAGTATTGTAAAGAATATTGTAAAGAATTCTTTACTATTCACAATAGTAAATTCTTTGCAGAACTCAATAAAATAATTAGGCACATAATCAGCTAAGTAGCCTCTTCTCAATATAGCACACCTTTCTGCTAGAGAAGAGGGAGGGAAAACAAAAAAATTACTACTGGGAATTTATAGCCAGGCCATGTGTGAAAACCAGATCAGCCATCAGGTGGAGCTAATAAAAAAGAAATATTTTCCTCTGCTTGAGGAAGCTGCCTCGAAAACAGCCTCGTTTCTTTCAGTTCTTTGCTTAGCAAAATGAATTGGCCAACACATATAAAAGGTGTTATATTTCCCACATTATTAAATGATTATTTAAAAGAAAATTTATGATTTATTTATAAGAAGAACTAAGCTTTATTCTTACACGATAAATCATACAATAGAGGTCAATGAGTCTCGACAGATGCAGTGTTCTATGTAAGCCTAAAATACTCTGTAAGAGCAACATTTTAAAAATCAACCTATGGGTTTTTTGGTACTACTGATATTTTAACAAGACCTTTTAAAAAACTTTTTGAATGTCATTTTAATTTGCATGATTTTGTGGTTTCTTGATTTGAATATCAGGAAAATTTACTGAATTCTTATGGGATTTGAAACTCCTTATATAGCGTTAATTTGGGGCCTGAAGTTTATACAATGTTACGAGGCTCTTGGCCCACAAAACCTTCTTGTGGGACACAACACCCCGAATCCTTCCTGTGTTACACCAGTGGGTTCCATTCCGACTCTTTTGCCTTCTCAATATCTTATTTACCTTTTTTTTCCCTCTTCGACTGTTATCTATTATCATCATCGCCCGAATCCTTCCTGTGTTACACCAGTGGGTTCCATTCCGACTCTTTTGCCTTCTCAATATCGTATTTACCTTGTTTGACCACTGTTTTGTTTTTTTTTTTTTTCCTCTTCGACTGTTATCTATTATCATCATCGTTTATATTAAGCCTACAGAAGACATTTCCTCTACTAATACATACGGCTAAATCTAGACACTTAATCTCTACTCCTTTGGGGAGGAAAAGTGTAGATATATGTCCAGATGAAGTAGATATCCTGCAAGTAGTATTTATTTTTTAAACAAAACTTCTTGTTGTTGTTGCTATTTAATTTCTACCAAGAATCCAGGACATTTTGGGGCTTGTGCTAAAAATAAGGAAATCTAGCATATATCTATAAAGGAAGGGAATGATTGTACTTTTTGTATAAGATAAAGCAGTGTTGAATTTCAGAACACCATTTTTAGTCTTTAAACTTTTCTATATCTCTTGAGTGAACAATGGCTTCTATAGTCATAACTCAAATTTCTTCATTTCTAAAATAACTTTTGGTGGTAATTAGGTGTAAATTTTTGCTTATATTTTCTGTCAGCCAGTAACAAGGTTATTGAATACTAAGAAATTTTGAAAGATAAGCAGGGGAAAAAGTATATACCTTCACTTAAGATAAAAAAAAAAGGTTTTTTGTAAATTTACTGTTTTGGATGACTAGTAGTAGACAATAGACTTGCAGTATTTCAGAGCACTGTAATATTTTGTGTCATGTTAGCTTTATTTTTGGAACACACACAAAAAGCTTATAATATACCATAAATATTGATAAATTTTTATTTTAAATAAATAATCAGATTATCTCGATAATCATATAGCATAATTTACTCTGTTTTTATGCTTTCAAAATTAAATTGTGATGTTCAGTTTGTCTAATGACACCACTTTTCCAAATTTAAAAGTGTATAATTAATAATGTAGAGAAATTGGATGAGAATAGAACAATTGTAGGAATAATGCATTGCCTTTCTGGAAATTGCAGCTTTGAAATTTGATTTTATATGTGAGAAGGTCATTAAAAAAGAGATCATTTTTAATGAAATTGAAAGATAATATTTTGTGTGTGTGTGTGATTTCCTTTTAAGTTTCAAATTTAGGGTCCCTTTAGTCCACAGAATAGTTCCAACTTTTGCTACCCTAAGGGTGACTCTAGGACTAGAATCACCTGGGAATTTGTTAGAAATGTGGAATCTGAGACACCACACTGGAGACACTAAATCCAAGTATTTTAACAAAATCCTCAGGTCATTCACGTATATATTAGAGTTTGAAAAGGACAGGTCTAGACAGTGACAAACATCTACATATGTTCCATAGTCATTTTATACTGTTGAAAAATATTGCAAAGTTAGGGAAATGACAAGTCCCTCAAAGGACACAGGGGAGAGAAAGGGAGTAAAAGGGTGAAAGGTACTGAGACGGGAAGGAGTACTGCTTAGTGCCTCTATGCTTCTCAGATTCCAACCTGTGGAAAGTAGGCAAGTGCTGCTTACTACTTCTTCAATTCTTTTATCTTTTGCTAGCAAGAGCAAAATTATTCTTCTTTGAGAAACCTCTGAGGTGGTGCAGTTTCAAGGCAGAATAAAAATTGGTGGAGTGCATGGAATTACAGAACCAAAATGTATCCCTTAAAGTTCTCTTCTATCAGCCTTTATCAGGAGGAAACTAAAGCACAAAGATTACACCACTAGCAGCAGAGTTAGGATTTAGGTCCTAATAAAGTATTCAAAGTAAGGTAGTTAACAGTACAACTGTGAAGCTCACAGTGTGAACAGCTGAAATATTCCATCACCTTGTCTCCCATAGTCCTTTCAATCTTAGAAGGGAAAGTTATAAATAGGAGCAGAATTGTTGCAACAGCCAGAGAAAAATGGAAACAGTGTCAGGAAGCCTCAAAACAAGGAATCCAGCTGCTTTGGTTTTGTTTACTTAGATGGGGGAGAGGGAAAGAGAAGAGAAAGTTAATTGAGTGTCTATAATTCTGTTTTCTCATACAGTTTTTACAATAGTCTTATAAGACAGATATTATTCTCTGTATTTTTCACGTTAGTAAACTGAAGCATAAGATAAATGCCTGGTCTAAGTTTACACACTCAAGTTTCTGGCACTAAATCCAGCAATTTTTCTACTACACTACATTGTGTCTTGAGGTAACTGAAAAACTGGAAATAATTAGCTGGGTTTTTTGGGGGGTTTTTTTGGACCGGTAAGGGGATCATAACCCTTGGCTTGGTGTCGTCCGCACCACGCTCAGCCAGTGAGCGCACCAGCCAGCCCTATATAGGATCCGAACCCGTGGCCTGGGCGCTCCCGGCGCCGCACTCTCCCAAGTGAGCCACGGGGCCGGCCCATAATTAGCTGTTTTTAATGATGATACCCTAATAAGGTTAATGTACAGTTTGGATGAAATAATTAAATGCTATCAATTATTCACAGTACTAAATTTTGTTCACATAGAATTTCTCCTTTCTTTAACAATGGGAAAGATGGTCTGCAATAAATATGATCTGTTTAGATAAACAGGCAATCATAAAACTGCTTTGTCACTATGGTCTAATTGCTTACAAACTTTAGCTACACATATTCATTATATAATTAATCCATATCTAATTACTTCTTCTTTTAATTGAATGAAACTAAACACATGTTGGTAATAAATGCATATCTTTGGCCAGCTTTGATTTGAAATATAGAGTTTCCCACTTTCCTAACTAAATATTTCATACATAACACAAAAATGAATTTAATTTTCCGTCACTTTATACCTGGCCAAATCCATTTGATTTGGGAGCAACCTGGCCATCTTTAGCAAAATTGCAGCATACCCACCCGGTCTAGAATCTCTTGAATAAATTACTGAAACACTTCTGTTCCATGAAATGCCTATTGCCATAGAGTTAAACAAAAAGATTAAAAAAAACTAAATTTAAACTCTCTGAGACATTTTAAAAATTATTTTTATAAAGGTGTCTTTCATCCATCCATTCTACTCTATTCAGGTTTTCTTATATTCTGTTTGAACATCACAATTGTGTTCTAATCAATTTGAAATTTACATTTTCCTGCAATATGTGCATATAATCACGTTTCTTTTTGAACATCCAGGCAGCTACATACAGTGTGAGAATCTAATTTTAGATCAGAACTCTTTTGCTCAATAAACACTATGCAACAAAGGAAAAAAAAAGGGAGCAAAATATGATGCTAAAAATAAGTCTTTTTTTTCATGTGACTGAGCAAGTTGACTGAGAAAATACTTATTATGAATTCTATATCCGTCTGTATCAAATGTTTCCCAGAGTCACAATATAAGGAATATTTTTCAGTAAGTAAAATGTTAGATTGGTATTTACTGAAATCACAGAAGCCTATATTTAGACTTTACTTAATCTCCCCTCTTCTATTTACCTTTATCAGAAAGCGGGTAAATGGGAATATAATTTCAAGGTAAGTGATCTATAAATGCATCCCATGCATTTCCCTGAGTAGCATTCCTAATAAAAGCAGTGGCTCAATTTACCTTTTGAAGGATGTATACATTAGACAGATATTCCCTTCCATCTTCCCGTCAACCTGTTGCTGTGATTTCTCATTAGAATCAATTAGTGAGTAGGAATTTAAGTAGATTAGTGTTGCATTTGTAGTTCCTGTTTATTAGCAGTTATACTTGATTTTTAGAATTCCCCTATTTTATTCTACTGAATGCACAGACTACTTTGTCAGGAGATCATAATTAATATTTTTAATAACTTTACTGTGTTAATTTTTTTAATTATGTTTTTGCTCAGCAGGGGAAGTCCTATTATCTTTGCTATTAAATTAAATGTCTATAATAGTCTAAGTTTATTCTTATTTTGTTTATTGTTATATGTAATAACATAATCAATTGGGTCTTATTTTGTACTTTTCATATGCCATCTTTTAAACTTGGACCTATTTGATTATTTCTTAAATCAACTATGCAGTCATTTCTATTTATTCATTAAAATATTAAATTTTGTACTTAGTACTTTTTAATACAAAGGTATGACCTAATTTTACAATATTACGGTTCTTATTATATCATCAAAATTGTTCCCCTAGTTTGATTCCAGTTGGCTTTAAGTAGGAACTGTATCTGTGACACATCTTAAATAGCAAAACATACAAATATGTTTACAGGCAGAAATCATTAATTTTTTCTCTTATGCATCTTAAAATGGTATGACAATTTTTGCATCCAGGAAATACTAATGCTTTACATTTCAGGGGAGTACAATTAAGTAATGCTATATTTTAAGCAAAAAACAATACTAGCTTAGGGTTCATATTACCCTATTTTCTAGTAAATATTTTAAATAAACCTCCAGGAAAAGATATTTGGCAGCAAGCTGCATGGCAGCCTCTGTGTCACACTGCCTTCAAAATTGAGTTAACACGACAGTCTCTTCATGAAGCATTTGCAACAAATATGACAGAGGGCTGATATGCTTAATAAAGACCATTTAAAAAAAATGTTCATCCAATATAAAAACATGCAAAGTCTTGAATAAACAGCATAGGACAAATATAGATAGCCAATGAAATTGAAAAAGAAGTTTAAATAGCTATCAAATATAAATAAATAAAAAATCATTTCATGTGTGTTATTTTATTTATTTCTTTATCCTATCAATATGGCAAGAAATGTTTTTAATGGTAACACACAATACTGGTGAAGGTGCAGTAAAACTGCTCATTTCATGTGTGTTATTTTATTTATTTCTTTATCCTATCAATATGGCAAGAAATGTTTTTTAATGGTAACACACAATACTGGTGAAGGTGCAGTAAAACTGTCAGTAATACAGTATCCTGGAATATAGAAAGCACAAGAAGTGTTAGCTGCTACTGGTGCTATTATTATGGATTTATTTGGTAAACACCCTTGATAATATGTATTAAACTGATCTGTACCTTTTGACATTGTAATTTCACTTTTGAGAATCCATTTTTAAAGACGTTATTATAGATATGGACAGACATATTCAGAGATGTTTGTCACAGCATTATTTATAATAGCTCCAGATTGGAAAAACATTCCCCCAAATGGAAAAGTTAAATAAATTTTGACTAATCCATTTTATAGAAATTATTTCTTAATGGTATGTTTTTAGATTATTTTAATGATAGGAAAAAATGCCCCCGGTATAAATGGAAGAAAGATATTTAATTAGATGACCTCAATTACAGTCATGCCTCGCTTAATGACTGGGATACGATTAATTTCAGAAATGTGTTGTTAGGCGATCTTGTCATTATGCAAATGTCATAGGATGTACTCTAAACTTTATACCTAGAAGGTATAGCTTACTACACATCTAGGGTATAAGGTATAGCCTGGCTCCTAGGCTACAAATCTGTACAGCATGTTCCTGTACTGAATACTGTAGGCAATTGTAAATGATATTTATGTATCTAAACATATGTAAACATAGAAAAATAATTTTTCAGCTCCATTATAATCTCATGGGACAATCATCATACTCATATAAGGCCCATCATTGACTGAAATGTCCTTATGTGGTGCATGACTCTATTTAAATATACACAAATGATAAAATTACTAAAATAAACATAAAATTTTAATTGTCGCTTCTATACAGAATACACAGAAAAGATAAATAAATTATACTTTGTTTTCAAGGGAATAAAAACACAGTAATTTTGTGAGTTTTTTTAAATGAAAAAGTTTTTATTTCAATGGGGTTGAGATTTCTGATTTTTCTCCTGGTATATAGGTTTTTAGAAGTACCTGGAATGAAATTTCTTTGAATATTTTTTTCATGGTCGTTCATGTAATAAACATTTCGGTGGAGAATATTACGGTTGTGTTTTTATGAAAATTCATATCATATTTGCACTCTGGGGTCACATTTCTTGAGCATAAGCAAAATATTTTTGTTTCTATTTTATACCATGGAAAACTTATAATTCATTTTTCTTTTTAATAACACATGAAATTTACAATCACTAGCAATAATATCTTTGAAGTTAACATGACATTTACCAAGAAAAGTTTACTGCAGAAGAAAAATCACTGGGGGTAGAGGATGATCTAGCCTAGAAATTTCAAACAGTATAGATAGGAAATTTGGGTTTGGTTAAAAAAAATAGTCTGCTTAACAAATCAAACTCTGTAGTTAACAGTATCATTTCACATGGAAAATATATGCTATAATATTACATTTCCTATCTTTGTAAGTCATTTATCTACCATTTTACTGTAGAAAATAAATCTTTGAAAAGGTAAATCCAATGATTTGTGTCCATGAAGCTGCCCAAGAGATGTAGTTTAATTTTAATAGAATTTATCTTCTGCACTGGTCTTTTACTAAGTGTTTCCATCAGCAAACATAGTCAGTGTCTCTCATGGGAAGGCCCTGGGCTTACTGATGTAGGTAGCTGTGGTCCATGGCCTTTCTGGAGCTTATGCTCCTGTGGAGGAAATAGATGGAAAGCAACAAATAAACAAATTAATTAATTAAACATTATGTTTGGAGAATTAGATCAAGTTAAGAGGCCAGAGTTGATCTTTTCCTTTTTCCTCCCTTCATTAACTTTGTAATTGACATCTAATGAGAGTGGCAATACACAGGTGGAACCCTTATAACCACCACCAGGTTAGCCCTATGAAAACAAAGGTGCAAGCAATTTGAGTGCCATACTGTACAAAGTAAAGTAAAGCCCTAAAGCTAAATTATCCCCGAAATTCTTCCCTGGTGTCTACTCAATGTCCACTCACAAAATCACTCATTTTAGTAGTTGGATGAACACTGAGAATGTAATCTTTTCTATCCAAAATTTTGCCCAAAATGTTTCATCATTTGATCTTAAGCCCCTCTCCATATTTTGCCTTATCTCCATTTCCTCCTACTGAATACAGTTGATATCAAAGCCACCCAAAAGGATGTGGCTCACAGCTCCATGGAAGCAATTATTGTGATGTGTGCCTTTCATCCTTCTCGGGTAGAAATTGTATGTTGTCCTGGATGATTGATTTATTACTGCCTTTGTATTTGATTTTGTCATTATTCGTTATTTTCTTTGTCAAACAGACCCACACTCTTCTTCACATAATCACCCAGTCCTGTCTCTCAGTAAGCAAAGTAGCTGATGGCTCCCATCATCCCACTGTGGAAACATGTAATGATAGCACTTTGCAAAAATGGCTGCTAAGAAACTATACAAGAATGGAAGTTTTTAGAAATATTTTTGGAAATTCTACTGATTACATTCTCTAATAATTTTTAGAGGTTTGTGTTTCAAACTTTATTAAATTTGTTTTAGTATTTTTGTTATGTTTGGCTATTGAAACCTGGAAACTTGCTTCTTTAAAATGGTGTTAAGAAAAATTTTTATGTACTACTTCTTAAGGGAGTTATTTTTCTGTCTTTTACTCCTTACCTGTTCATTAATTTGGAGACTGCATAGATTAAGTAGTGTTTAGTCTATCATTAATGAATATGTATTTTCCAGTTTTTTTTCTTTATTTCAAATATATATATATATATATATGCATAAATATAATTGGTGGAATATATTACATATTAACTCTTTTTCAAGGTAACTATCGCCATGTCTATATGACAATAGATTTTGATTTTCATCAGAGCTGAGAAAAATGAATAAAAAACATAGCCAAAAAATGGATTGTTTTCGGAGCACTGAAATTATTTAATTTTGTTAATTTTTACAAGATATTTTGGTTGTATGCAGACATAGCATATCCTTTCTAAAAATTTTAATTATTTTAATCCAAAACACTGAGCAAATGTATTATTAAAGACCACCAAAGGTGTAATTTTCAATGATGTTATGAAGAAAATTATTTCTAAGCCTGTCTTTGTGCTTGGTTAAGTAATATAATTAAAGCAATAAAACCTTTTTTAAATTTGCATTTTTTTTATCACTCACTAGAATGATTTGTGACTATCTTCTCAGTAAGCAATAAAGTGAATCATTCAGTTCAAATCAACCAACTGGTATGGAATTCTTATAAAGAGTGCAAATACGAGCATGTCCTCCTTGATTTTAAGGGGTTTATTGTCCAGTATATAAAGGATTGTACTTTGCCTAGTACCTTATTATGTGAACACATGGGAGGTTCAGAGTTTTTCTGGTTCAGATGAACCAGTTAAAAATTGTTAGTGGAGGAGACAATTGAGCTTGGAATGCTTGTGACAGAGCAGGAAACGGAGGTATAAGAGGGGAAGACGAAAGGGGTATTGTTTAGATTAGAGTTACATTTGAGACAAGGACATTCTGAACATAAGCATTGGAAAAGCTGGAAAAGTGCACAACTTCTGCACAAAGAAAACTTAGTACAAAGCAATTTATGTATATTATCTTAGTGTGTTATCAAAGTAACCATACCTGGTATGTACAATGCCACACAAGGGATTTTAGGCTTAACTAAACATTGAATCCCACTAATGTACTTATAGAGTTCTAGGGTGGAGACTACAGCTTGCTTCTCTCAACAGAAGGACCTGCAGCAGTTCCCACAGCCCTTCTTACGGCTTCTTGGAGCTAGCTTCTCCATAGGCGACAGTGTGCTGCAAGATGTGATCCACATCAGGCGAGTGTAGAAAAAGTTCTGGATTAAAAGCCTTATCCTCACAGGATGTGACAGCTCCTATAACAATTCCATAGGCCTAGTTCCCAGGAATCCAGCAGAACATGCAAAATTACAAAAGTCTTTGCACTTACCGTAGCCCCAAACATGGCTTCCTGTTAAATATTTATATGCAGTTTATCAGACACAGGTCATTTTTGCCATAAACGACGTTGCCTGGAAACATAGTTAACATTTTTACTCTTATCAGGTTGCCAAGAAAGCAGTTAGATAGTTGACTGAAGGTCAAAGTTTTTAAGCAGAAGGGGAAAGGATATTTAGGAGAATAGGAACTCACACTTAGGTATATATGAGACTAAAATGTCTGATTTTCTACTGCACTACAATAAAAAAGAGAGTTCTGGGGTTGGCTCTTTGTTATCTTTCCAACAGTAGGTTTTGACTATTAATGAATTCCTTCAGAGGAAATACTTATGCATTTTTTTTTTAGAAAGTACAATACTTCCTAGTATTTTTTAAATTGTCATGATATATGTAGTTGACAACACATATTCAATAAGATCCTTAAAGAAAAGTCTCAAAGTCTATATTATATTTTGACATAAGGTAACTGATAATTGATCAAAGCATGCAACTACTGTGGTGTGTGAACAGATCCGAGTAACATCAGTGCTTTCTGTGTTAGCTCAATGGACAATAACATACTTGACAAGCATAAAATCATACATTTTTTTAAAAGAGGATCTAATAGAAGCACGCGATGGTAAGTGATTTTTGAAAGAGAATAAATATGCAGAGGACATCAGATACGTAACAAAAATAAAAAATATTTTGTTGATTTTAACTAGAACTTTAAAAAAATTTATCGAAACAAATTGATTATACATATTTATGGGGTACAGAGTTATGTCTCATACATGTACACAATGTGTGATGATCCATTCAGGACAATCAGCATATTCATCATTGCAAAACCCAATTATTTCTTTATGATGTGCACATTTGATCTCTCTACTTGTCACTTGGTAACATGCAGTAAATCATTGTTAATTATAGATTCCTGGGTCGACTGTATACCAGTAGGACTTGTTTTTCCTAACTGTAATTTTGTGTCCATTACCAGCCTCTCACCATCCCATTTTAGAAAACATATATTGTTTTTGTTTTATTTTGTATCTTTTATTTTTTTCAAGCTGGCTGATGTTTGAATTTCTGGCACCATAAGCATAAATCAACCATCTTCTTGCCTATCATTGTCCATTTCCTTCATTTTTTAGTATAAAGAGCTTGATTCCATGTATTGAAAGCGCAGCTACAAAGGCCTCAATCTTGAAATTTCCTTCACATCTAATACCCTTGCTCTTTTTAATTTCCTCCTTGCTGTCTATTAGGCATCCTCCACCACAAGCCTATGCTCCCTGGACCGCATTGTTGTGAGAAAAGATGGAATGGTTGGGGAATTTTTCATATAATATGGTTCTAGGCATTGCTCATGAAACTGAACAGAATTATATATTATTAGTATGTATAAAGCATATTGAGTTAAACTGTGTATTTGTAAAGTCTAAAAAGGTGATTTCAAATGTATATAGAAGTCCAAAGAGAGGATATATAATGACTGGTTAACTTGACACAATTATTGGAATTATGAAGAAAATAAAATATACATATATCATTTAAAAATATATGATCATCATTCCCCTATTTTTATTTGATATTGATCATTTCTTAAGATTCTTAAAAATGAAGATGAAAATATGGTGAGACTATCAAGTAAGACAGATCATTTGTTGCTACAGTAATTACTCTTTCACATTGAATGTCTCATGGTCACCGATACAATGGTTTGCTTAGTATTTTGAAATGGAAACATCTCTAGCAGTTTTGTTCATTTGGGTCACAGCTGTGACATCTATTTGCATACTTACCAAATGGTTACTAAATAACGCATGCTGAAGAATAACCTTTTACCAAAGTTTGTTAATATTTACAGCCTTCATCTGAACTCAGAGCTCACAAATGGGCTTTTTGCAGGGGAGCCTGAATGCCTGGCAACACATGATAAATGTTGACCAATTTCTTTAATCACCTGCAAATACAGGTGCATTAGACAATGGTGACTCCATAGCAGTCAAAGTTGTATAATAATTAATTCAGAGACACCTGTGCACAGCTCCTTTTACAAGCATATCACAAGTGTATTACACTAAAAAAAAGATAGAATTTTTTTAAAAAGCAGATTTACTCCGATGTGTTAGTAAAGGTAAAGTTGAAATAGGCTGCACTAATTATTTGGTTATCTTTTACAGAGACTAACCTTGAGACATGTTAACAGTAACCAATGTCTCGATGAACCTTCTGAAGAAGACAAAATGGTGCCTACCATGCAGGACTGTAGTGGAAGCAGATCTCAACAATGGCTGCTAAGGAACATGACCTTAGGGGCATGAAGACCGTTTCCCCTAAGCCATGAATGTGTCTACACTTTTGTTTTTCCATTATTTCGATTAGGAGAAAATATTAACTTTGCTGAATTGAAAGTTTTAAAAACTCCTTTTAGTATTCTAAAACACAGTTGTTTATAATTCATTTTTAAGAACGTTTGCTTATTTCCCTACTAAAATTTATATCTGATTGAAGAAGCACACACAAAGTATAAAAATAGCAAACTGTTATTAAACAGCATAACAACTTTAAAACAAATTGTGTTTGCTTTAAAAAATCTTCATTGCCCTCATATCACACAGGTAGTTGGGGAGTTATTTTATCTGTTGTTGTCATAGTGATTGAAAGAGATAATGTAAATGCCTTATAAAATATCTTCATTATAAAATATTATCAATTGCTTTTTACTCACTCATTCTACTGGACCGTCATGGGAACACGTTGAATTTCTATGTCAACAGCAGGGTCACATGTTAAATTATTTCTGAGTAGTGAATTCATCATAGAAAATATTAGTTCCAAGTTTTGTACCAGGAAACAAGTTAAATTGGGTAATGAATTTGTAGTGGATTTACAGAAGCACCATATTTAAACAAATGTGAATACAAAAGAGAAGGAGATTTTGAAAATTCATGAAATAAAAAGAAATTACCAAGACATGGAGTGAAACAAGATGAAGCTAAACTTCAGCAATTAAATTGTGAGAGATACTCTGTCTGGGTTGCAATCGCTCCTGACAACAGGCTGAAGGTGAACAATCTTGTCCCAGAGTTGCTGTTGGAAACTCAGACCTTAACCCACTGTCTTTGTCTTTGCCACTTATGCTGTACAGAGTTGTAGCTGAAGGGTAGAGTTTTAGACCTAATTTTTAACTTCTTTGAATTTAAAAATTTTAGTTAGGTCACTATGGTCATGTTAATTTCATATTTTAAAAAATGAATACATTGCTATCAGAATTTCACTGCTGTGCTATAGTATCTAAAGTTTTCATCGCCAGGGGTATGAACTCAATACACATTCATTAAATTTTTATTTTAATTAAACTTCTAGATACCATTTGCCATAAATTATGGCCAAAGGAACACAGTCATAATTAGGCTAGCTTCACATGTTCTTTAAAACACTTCATGTTCAAAATACACGAGCAAAAGACATGGAAAGGAAGAAAAATCTATCAATGAGATTTTTGCTAATAAGTGTTTGTGTTTGACAGCATTTAAAATGCCCATAAAGTTGCTCTATATGTGTATTTTATTCATTATAAATGCACTCAGCAGCTAAGAGAAATATGGGGAAGAAATGGAAAAAGTGTCATCTGGAGCAGAAGATTTCACTTCTTTGGCCCTCTACTTAAAAAGCTCTTTTAGAAAGTATTAGTTTGGCTACACACAAACTCTCTCTCTCTCTGTCTGTCTGTCTCTGTCTCTCTGTCTCTGTCTCTCTCTCTCTCTCTCTGTCTCTCTCTTTCACACACACACACACACGCGCGGCTACACACAAACTCTCTCTCTCTCTGTCTGTCTGTCTCTGTCTCTCTGTCTCTGTCTCTGTCTCTCTCTCTCTCTCTCTCTCTCTCTCTTTCACACACACACACACACGCGCGCACACACACACACACACACACAACTTTATAATGGAAAGAAGGACACTTTCTGAAGGCCAGTAAAATCCTGAATGATTCTTCCAGCAGGCATTCCTTCCTCTTTTGACTTGGTACAACTCTAGAGAAAAATTCTACAACATAGAGTGTTTCATGTTTGCTCCTTGAAGTGTACACACCCCTTACCCTGAGATCTCTGGGAATCCCTGAATCTCCTAAAACTGCAAGTGAAAGTTGAATTGTAAGCAAAAGTTTGAATTGCAAGAAGTACACTTTTCAGAGGAGAGAGTCTATAGCTTATAAGGAAACCTAGAAAAGAAGCTGTGACTTCCAAGAGGTAGTGAACTACTACATTAAATTGACAGCTGCCTCTCAAGTCAACTGAAGCCTGACATAACAATCCCATTTTTCATTTTCACTCTTTTTTTCTCCCCTCTTTTCCTCTTGTCCTGACTAAAATAAGGTAAAATGTCTCTGCACAGCATTCTTCCTTAAACTTAAAAAGCCTAAACTCTCAAGGAATTTTTATGCAATCTGTTCCACTTATTGTTGATTTGTCAGTCAAAATGCATATGCTATCTATGCAATGGTCAATGACAAATATTTTAAAAATACAACTACTCCATTGAAGCTGAACTTGAAGTATCTCAGCAGCATTTTAAATATTTGAAAGTTCATTATGGTTATGGTAAAAATACAAGAAAAAGTAAAACTGCATGAGTTTTGTTCTAGAGAACAATTTTCAATGCATCTTCAGATTGTTTGAACTCATGCATTATAGTGTCTAACATATAAAAAAGGACATACAATATTATAAAACACCCAAAACCAGAAAACAATAACTGACATTCAATTTTTTAAAAAAAATATTGTCATCAGTACAAAAAATTAAAACCATAATTGGATTCTCAGTGCGTTGGTCTTACATATCCCTTATCTTTGGAGCTGGACTAATAGTTATTTCAAATTATTTCAACCCACCCCCTTTTGTGGTCTTCCCCATATCAGTTAATGCAATTGCAACCTTCCAGATGCTCAGGTCAAAAATCTAAAATCAGTTTTGACTCCTCTCTTTCTCTTTCAACTTTCATCTAATCCATCAGCAAATTCCCTTGATGCTACCTTTGAAATATAATCAGAAAAGAACAACTTGCCACCACATCCATTGGGTATTACTACCTCTAACCTTTTCAGTTGCAATATGCTTATAATTTGGTTTCTTGATTTCCCAATCTTTGTCCCAAACAGTCTTTTCTCAATACAACAGCTATTATGATTCTGTTATTGATTATGTTATTTCCCTGCTCACAAACTTCCAGAAACTTTTCAATCTCCTTGTAGTGGCCTTCAAGGTTTTTCACAAATGACACCCCTCTCTACACCCACCTATGCACACACACACTTTCTCTCTCTCACACACACACGCTTGCGTTAGTTTCTGACTACATCTCTCATCTCTTACCATCCTGCCTCCTACTTACCCCACTCTGACTTCCGAGCAAGTTCCTGCCTTAGTATTGTATTCCCTCTGCCCGACAGAGCTCTCAAACACACTTTCTTTAGGTCTCTGTTCAAAAAATATCTCATCAGTAAGGCAAACCTTTCTTCCACCTGTCCTCCCTATTCCCTATACCTCTGACAAACTACAAGTTTGCTTCTTTATTTCTGTCTACCCTTCCACCTGCCCGGCCCCCAACACCCCCATCACACACCGGAAAATGTATGACCCATAAAGGCAGAGGCTTTGTCAGTTTTGTTCACTGTGATATCCTCAGCATCTAGTAAAATTCTTGACACATACTAAGTGTTCTTTAAATATTTCTTGAAATAATGAACCGAAAAATATGTGTTAAAAAGTTGCTAAGTGCTACTGTATCATACCTTTTTTTGTATTTTAAATTTTAAAATAAAGTTGAGTAATATATTTAGACAGGATTTGCATAACTTTGTCTCTAAATGATAATTTTCTTCCTAACGTTCTTCATATTAAAATATGGGTTATATGTTGTCCTCTGTTATAAAAGATTCTGCCTTATGGAAATGAAACATGACATTTTATAAAAATGTTCTTATATTATATGAAGCTAAAAATAATTCAAATTTTTATTTTTTACTTGTGTTCAATGGCCACCTGAAGGTGTAAGATTTTGACTTTTAGAAGGGAGATGTATCATTCCCTTAAAAATTATGTGTATTTTCATGGTTTCATAACAGCTATTACTAAATTTATTTTCTAAGTGCACGTCTGTAAACAAAACACAATTAGAGAAAATTTAAAGGACCTTACAGATGATCTATTGTTAGCTTCTCTGTTTGTAGATAATAAGACTGAGATCCAGATATGTAATATAATTTGCCCAGGAATCCTATAGCTACAGGCAGTATTGCCAGGACTCATCATCGTTAATATAAACTAATACTATTACTCAAAAATATTATAGAAAGAGCACAATGATGAGAAAAAATATCTTCATTAAACATATTGTGATTAGTTCACTGATTCCTTAGAAACATTTAAATTCTTATTACCTTTTATACTTAAATAAATTTAGTTTTATAAAATGATATCACAGGCAATAAATAAGGCCTGAAGCAAAAATCATAAAATACCAGGAAGCAGCATGATTACAGAACATTCTAGCATTATTGGGTAAACTGGGCTTCAGGGAAGCAAGCCTCTTCAGTAGTAACTAATGGAGCATACTCTCTACCCACTTCCATTTTCCTTATAATTATCTTCAAGTTAAAAATAAGGCTGGCCTACAGCTTGCACAGAGAATTAGACAATCTATTACTGTGAACATTGGGTGAGTTCTATGCTGCTTCAAAGACTGCAGGGTAATCAACAGAGATTTCTAGACTTCCCCGTGGAGCTCTGTAGACTCTAATAAATACAACCCATAAATTTGATTTTTGCCATGGTGCTTAGAAACAGCCTAATAAATAAAAAGGAAAAAAAAAGAAAATAAAAGAAAAAGAAGAGAATGGAAAAAATAACCAGAACAATGAAACAACAGGACCGTTTTTACTTTTTTCTCCCCTGTGTGAGATTAGAACGTAGCACAAATTGGTTCAGTAAGCCTCAAAATATTGGCTCCTGCTACATAGTTTTCACCAGTTGAGAAATGTTCATAGTCTGATCACAACCATTTTACTTGCATCTCATTTATAGATGCTAAATCTAGTTTCAGAGGAGGTAAAACCTGTATTTCTTCTTAAGGTATAATGTACACTGATTACACAAATATGAAGAATTTAAGAAATTCAAGATCTTAATGGATGTGTCACCATCCACAGCTGTCATTCTGCATAGCTGATATCTGCAAATCTTGAATAAATTTCCAATTTAGTTGGGCAGCAGAAATTCAACTAAGTCTTAAGGCAGCTTGTGTTCAGGATTCAGCTACTGCCAATTCATCAAAATATGGAGTAGATAAAATCAGCTACACTTCTGTACAATACAAGGACACATCTGGTGTGACTATACCATGTTCAATCTGCTAGTAGATAGAAGCTATCCCATGAATTTAAGGTGTTGAATGAACACCAGCAATGTGTTTTAAATAGTTCGTGTAAATTGGTACCCAACTTTTGTTTTATATTGTTCAGTAAATCCTAAAGCCAATTTTTATTGTTTTCTTTTAAAAATTCCTCTGAAATCCTAGTGATGCAAGACGGCTCTTTTGTTTACTATCTTTTAAAATAATGACCATTTCTATTATATTTCTGTCATCAATATATGAAGTTATCATTTTGTTTTTGCTTTTAGCTAGAAAGAACAAATTACTTAATATTCTGTTTTTAATGAGTTGGACTGAGAATAGGAAATTAGATAACTAAGGCTATATCTATAATGTTTTTTAAAAATGAGATTTTAATCGTGCATTCAATTGGTTTAAAAATGAACGTAAGCTGCTGCTTCATTTCAGCTAAAAATAGCACAAGGGGGAAAAAAAGGACTTGACGATCATATGATTCTTCTTTGGAGCTTTTGTTTTTTCAGCCACTGTAGCCACAGCTAGAGAGAAGTAATTTCAACAATGTTTTAGATATACGCTTGACACATTTATAAAAGTAGATTGTGCTTAAACAATTGCAGATTTTAAATATTGTTAGCATTACTAAATGGTATAATTGTTCTTTTGCTGTAAATTTAAATATTTATACATTTTTGTAGAATTAAAATATGCCAATTTAGTTTTCCTTTGGTATATGTTGTCTTTTTTTTTTTAAGTTAGCATCTCAAATAGATAAACAACTTCAGTATTTTACGCTTATGTTCATTTGGTAGTTTCTTTAAATCAATGATTAAGTGCTTATAGATATCTCTTAGAAGCAAGATAATACTGTGATCCCAGTACAGTTTTGATATCAAAAATACATAAAATAGAAACATTAAAATATGCATAATTTTCAAGTATTTATCATTTTATTTTTGACTCTAAAATGATTTGAGACCATTTTTTTTCTTTTTCTGTTTTATAAAAATGACTTAGGATACAAAAGCTAAAATGCCTCATATTATATGATGAAAATTATTTTTTCAGAATACAATGGATCACACCCGATTCTTTGATTCCAGTGCTGGAATCCTGAAAGACAGTCTATTGTTGGTTAGGGAAGGACGCCCACTCCACAGCACAGTGATTCCCCAGGATCGACTCTACAGTCTTAGACACAAACAGAATCAGGAAGAAAATATTAAACGATCATTTAATTTGCTGTGTTAGAAGGAAGAAGGAAGAAAAGAATGAAGGAAAGGAAGAAGAAAGCAGGGGTAGAGGAAGGAAGGAAGGAGGGAAAGAAGGAAGAAAAGATTTCAATGTTACCTGTTTTCATCATTTTATTCTGAAGAGAAGTCATCTAAAATGTCCTATTATGTTTGCATGATTCAGAAGTTCGCTGATTTGCAACAATCTTGAACACCTCATTGGTTTTCTGAAACTTTTTCTATGACCGTCAGCAAGTGTAAGGGGCATCGTCTAGGTTTTGTGTCGTACACAAAAAAAGTCCCTTCTTTGACCTTCTGTAAACCGAGTGGGACTCCATGTACCCAACTCTGCTACTCTCTTTTCTGTTGCTCTTACCGAAGAGCACAGCCTTGCATGTCCAGTGCTAACCTGGTACTCAGTTAAACCTAATAAAGCAGCCCCACCCACCTCAGGCTTGAGTAGATCCACAACTTACCCTGTTTTGCCTTTCTTCAGAATCTGGTAGAAACACAATGTGAACTCGTGCTCAGAGATTGTGCTTTCTTCCTCCTCCTCAGCCTCATTCTTTTCTGACATAATGATTCTTTTTTCCACTCGACAGAAGATACTAATTGCCAATCTCCACTTCTCCTATGAGAGCTGGAAGATAGGAATTTGACTGAATTTCTTTTGACAGAAAACTGTTCACCAATTTTGTGAAGTGGAAACCTAGGTAAACATGCAAACATCTGCGACAGATGTTACAGTTTTTTTCTACAATATGAGACGTGTGAACTTGGTGCTGCGAGCAACATGAGCAGCATGAGATCAACACTGTCTGTACAATCGAGGTCAGAATTGAAAATATCCTTCATTAGGACTAATGGGACCTGTGCTTTCAGATGCTGAGCCTGCAACTTGTTTTCTCTATGTACATGTGTAAATTTTTGGCCTTTAAACAATGACATGGATATACAAGGAATCTTCAAAAAGTTCAAGGAAAGATTTGCATTATCTTTTAATTCTATTTTTCCACAAACTTTTGAAGTACCCTTGTATAAAAGCACTTCAAAGTTCTGCCTCTATCTATATGGACCAAAGTGGATGGTAAATCCAATTTTTTCCATATAATTAGCTTTTTTAAGCTCTGGTTTTCATTAGCAGATTTAGAAACATTTGACTCAGCAGATTAGCATCTCTTCCTTTGTATATGCTTTATTTCTTGATTTTCCTTTCATTTCGCTGATCATTTTATGCAGTTTCCATTACTGGGCTTTTCTCCTTTATTCCATCTCTCAATATTGAAGTTCTGCAGGTGACAGTCTTTGGTCTTCTCTATTTGCACTCACTCCTTTGGTGACGTCACCCAGAACCATGGATTTCAATACCTCCAACATGCCGATTACTACCAAATGTCTCTTCAGTTCTGAAACTGCCTACTTGACATCTCCACTTTGACAGAGGTCTCAAACTTAGTATTCCTAAAACTGAACTCCTTTACCTTCCCCTACAAACCTATGCAACCTAGAGGATTTCCATCTCAGTTGACAGCAACTCCATTTTGCCAGTTGCTCGGGCCAAAAATCTTAGTACCCTTGACACCTCTCTCTCCATTAGAAAATCATTGATCCTATCTTCACAATATTTCCTGAATCTGACCACTTCTTAACACCTCCACTGCTACCCTGGTATGAGCCACCATCTGAACTATGCACTAGTTTCCCAACTGGTTTCCCAGTTTCTTTTGCCCTTGCCTCCTCTACAGTCTATTCTCAAAGAGAACCAGAATAAAGCTATAAAATGTAACCCAGATATGTCTCTCCTCTGTTCAAAACCTTCCAATGGCTTCCTGTTTTGCATAAGTAAAGAGCTATGTCCTTACAAGAGCCTAAAAGGCCCTGCATGATCTGGTCCCTGTTAACTCTCTGACCTCCTCCCCTACAGTGTCTTCCTTTATTCACTGCATCCCAATCACTCTGTTCTCCTTGTCATTTCTTTGAACAAGCCAGGCATGCTCTTGGATTGGGACCTCTGCCTGAAATACTTGTTTCTAGATATCCACCTTCTGACTCACTCACCTTGACCACAACTTAAATTCTCAATGAGATCCCATCTAGGGATCTCTTTAATACTGCAGCCTATCTTCCATCTCTTCCAGATATAACAACTCATAATCCTGCTCTATTTTCTTCAGTTCAGAACATTTAACACCTGCTTGCATATATCTAATTTATTTATTATTTTTAATGCTTAGTTGATTATTTCCTCTCTCTCCACTCCCCCAACTCTACTAAGCACCCAACACTTGAATATAAGATACCACAGAGTGGGGACCTTCCTTTCGCTGTGTTATATTGCAAGTATCTAAAACAATGCCTGGCACATACTAGGTACCCAATGAATATTTTTTGAGTGTCAAGTGCATTTCTGTCTTTTATTCCCTCTAGTGGTGCACTGTATTCTATTCAAGGGGCAAGGTGGTGGGGAGTAGGATGCAGAGAGAGAAAGACTTTAAGATTTTCCTATTTGTTCTTTGTGTTGATACATTTTAACTTCACCTTACTTTTTAAATGTCCTCCTACTAAAAAGATGACACTGTCCTTTTTCATTGCAAAACCATTAATTTTTAAGAGAATGGATGCATTTGGAACTTGAGACAACTCCATAATTATATGAGTATTAGGGTAATTAAATTCGATGTGGCCCAGATGGGCACGTTCCCCCTAACAGAAGCATGGTATTTTGTGATAGGATAATGGAATGTTAGGATGACAAGGCAGCTGGGAATGTGATCAACCCCTGAATCATAAAATAACATTTGCTAACACAGGCTAACTTTATTTATACAAATTTATTGTAATTTCTTTCTAAGAATTCTTTCTGCAAACTACACACATACTGCTTATACATTCCTAAGTATATACATATTTAAAGGAAATACATAGTACAAATTTATAAATTACAAATTTTTAAAAATCCTAAAATTAAAATTTTCCTTTGCTTTGCCTGTTATTAGGGTCACAATTTATGTGCACAATTCTCTGGAGATAGATAGGGAGATGGACTTCTCTCTCTTATGTTTCTCAAAATCTGAGGTGGTGTCAGCTCTCCACCAATCATGACGTTCTCTTATCTTTCATATACCATGGACAGATCCAGGAAGAGCTAGCCATTGTATTGCTTTTGGCAAGAAGTGGGAGTGCAGGTTCTTGTTAGCTGCACTGCAGGGGACAAACTCCAAAGACCTAAATGACAGCTTCTTCCACTTGACTGAGATTTCTTTCAATATCAGGTTTGCTTAGATAACCACTCAGGTCAGTTTTATTTACCTTGAAATGGACTCTGACCTTTATATCCTATAATAAGAGTGTAGTGGGAAGAGTATGGATTTTAAATCCAGGTGATTTAGGTTGCCTCCTCACTTGGGCCATGTGGCAGCTGAGCTAGCAAGCATCCTGTTCCTTATCAGTCAACAGTGCCCACCTCGGGCAAACCTTGAAGGGCTCCTGTGAGGGTTCACAATGATTCAGGAGGAGAGCCTCTCACACAGAATGCTAGTCACGTAAGGGCAGGTTACTTGAGTCTGGCATGTTCATTGCTGATTCAACCATGTGAAAGTATAAGACACAGTGATGCATTCCACGGATAAGAAATGTCCAACCATTTTGTTTTTCTTTCTCCTCATTTTCCCACTGTGTATAGAAATTGGCTTCTGTTTTGCATCATAAGCAGACTAAAAGCCCTGTGTGGTGTCCGTGTGGGCCCACAAGTCAGTGGAGTAGTACTTAATATAGAGCACCCTGAGGCAGATACATTCTGGAATTTAGGATCTTTATGTAAGCTCTTTAAATCATCTTTTCTGAAGAGTGGCATCTTAGATTTGCAGAAGTACACGCAGAATGCAAACATTTTTAGCCATCCCTCAGTAGCTACTGTACTGAAATACAAAACTCTTTGTTTATGATAAGCTGTGCTGATCGTTAATGCTGGGTTTTATGGATAAATATTTTGAAGTGGTTTCCAATGCTATTTGAGTTACTTACTGCTGCTTTATATTTCAAAAGATACAATTAGCTGCAAAGCTCAAATCAATGTACATGTGCCGATACATGAGTCATTATATAACTTATTTCTGACTTTAAGAACTGAAGTTGCTTTATGGCCTTGAACTTAAAAATATCATTAGGTATTATCGAGGACTGAAAATTAGAACTATTTATTTTTTCCACAGTGACTTATCAGCATATTTTTAATTAAAAAAAATTTTTTTAACCTATTTATGGAGAAAATCACTAAGTCACAAACATTTGCCAACACATGTATAGTACATCTTAGGTAAAGTTTGTGCTTGTGAAACTCATATTGGGTTTTGGTCATATGCTGGATTCTCCTTTAAGGGTAGAAATTGTTGAATTGTAGAACTTTGACTTTTGCTAGAAGGCTCAGTTATGAAAACACTTTCTATACAAGTTGGTGATGGCAATGGGGTGTGTGAGGACTTCTTGTAGTATGTGTTATGATTAAACACCAATCATCAGTTATTACATGATTAGTTATCTATCGCTAACACCTAAAAAATAAAGAAAGATGAAGACAACCATCTATTTGGATTTTTAACAGTTAAATTTAGATTGACTAATCAAGTTGTAGTCTTCTAAGAGGGTAAGGGACCCAGTAAAGCAGAAGAGCTATCCTCATTCTTTAATTACTACACAGGCAGAATGTTTCAATCCCACTTTACCTCCTCTGTGCCAACCTGCTCCCTTCACTTATCAGGCGATATTCTTTTGGCATTCTCTGGAAATTTTTCAAGATCTGGGCAATAGAAATTAGCGTTAAGGGAAAATAAGTTCTTTTTCTCACAAATATCAGTGAAAAAAATACTGTCCTGATTAAAACAACATGAATAATTTACCAAATATTGCCATCAGGTAACCTGAGTGTATTGAAAACAAGTAGGATATGTTAGCATGAATCCTTAGGCTTGCATGCTATAATTCAAAGTTAGAGAACATGCTTTGAAAAAATCATTTTCAAATTAAAGCTCTTGAGCCAACACGCAACTTGATAAATCTAGTCTCTGACTAATGCTCTGTGACCAGATTGCTGTTGGTATATTAAACTGGAGATCAGATGGGTAGACAGATAGAAAGGCTCACACTTTTAAGATGATAATGATTTATTTCGTAACTTCTTGCCTATTATATCTGCTATTTTGTTATTGTTTTAAAATGAGAAGTCTCTCTAAGTCAAGCTTAATAGTCAAAGGAAAATGTCTATGATGTTTCTTCAAAGTATAGTTTGATTCACTTTTAACTTGAATCCTCCATAATTATAGCAAATATTATTTATAATAACATGGTATATTAGAAAGAACAGTCTTGAAATTGACAAATCAGGAGCCAATAGATAATTCCAGCACTGGGAAAATACCTTACAGCTATTGTTTTCATGGGCCAACCACAAGCACTGTCCCAACCTCCTACCCTCTTCTGATGAAAAGTCACATCCCCAAATCACAGGAATGAACAAGTGATCCAGAATAAGCCAGTCATGGAATGCTTTGCTGTTGATGATAGTGACTGTTCCAAAGATGGACCTGTGATAGAAGCCTTGCCAATTAAATTTTATATAAAAGTTCTATTTGAAACTGGTGGGTAATATTTTCATTTCCCCTCAGGAGTAATTAAAGAAATGAGCTTATGTTCCAACCTCATGCATGTGGCTTCTTTCAAGTCTATTTCAAGAATGAATAGGAAATACAGGAAAAGAAAGAGAGAGTTGAAGGAGTTTAGGTCCCTAGAAGTAAGTGCAGTTTCACCCTCATTTTTTCTTTTGTTTGGGTAATGCATCAGTATATTCTACTCTTGCTTAAACTGGTTCAAGGTTGGGTGTTAGGCACACACAAATAAAAGTGTTCTGGCTAATCAATTACTTAACCTAGTTGAACATGTTTCATCATTTGTAAAATCTAAATGATAAAATACACATCATATATTTCTTGTAAAATTTTGCATGAGTCAAGGGGGTGCTCAAAAGAAATTAGCTTCTTTTCACCATTCTTAGTTCCAACACATCAAAGAAAAGGACCATGCACAATGGATCTTATTGTATACTCAAGTGAAATGTTTACACAACACTAATGTATTAAGACTTAATGCAAAATAACTGTGGCTTTTCTTTTTTGCTTTAATTTTCAGTATTGTATTTTAGTAAACAACAAGTTGTTCATTATAATGCAATTCCTCTCAATTGAGGATATTTTTCGAGTTTTTTTTTTAAAAAACAAAAATATCTTATGGACTTACATGAGCTACTTTTCAAGTGTAGTGACGAAGTGTGGAAGTGTGCTTATTAAGTAGTATCTATGGTACAGTGATTATGCACTATTATTCCACCTGTTTATTGCTTTTAAAGAGTGTAAAGTTAAAGATGGCCTTGGCTAAGGAAGCCATTATAATTCTGTCTCCCATAAATAAGTGCTCTAATGTACAGCATTTAAAAAAAAAAGAGTCTTAAAGGCAGGACACAGGTAGAAATACATTTTAGCAATGACTAGCAAGGGATATGATTGAACCAGAAGATGATGAGGTCCACATTTGAAAAGAAACAGTTAATTACTTTGATTAAAATTGATTGAATATTTTCATTAGAATCAAGATTATTTGTCAGCACTTGTATTCTGGAGACTAAAGCTAAATATTTTGTGAATGATTTGAATAGACCCAACCCCTACTTGTTAGGAGCTTATGAATTCAGATGGTTAAATAATGATATTACAAAAAGATATCAACATTATTGCCACCTATGCCTATCTTCATGTGCCATCTGAAAATACATCAGCTCTGTAATTTTATTTAGAATAATGATACTATAAATAATATGAAATACTGTAGCAATGTAATATAATTTAGTATAATGTCTTTGGGAAAGTCACAGTACAGAGTCGGTGTTTAAACTGTGAAACAAAAATAATTTTGTGGTAGCAAGAATGGAGAGACTCAAAGGTTCTTCAAATGCAAAAAACAATAAGCAAGTGTTTCCATGACAGATGTTTCTAGTAAAGACTTAAAATGAAGATGCCTAATAGTTTTAAAATGTAGACCTAAAGTCAATTTACAATGTCACAAATTATAAAAATATCCTTAACTTCTTTTGAAGAAAAGCATTTCAAAATCACTCATCCATTTGTGTGTGTGTGTGTGTGTGTGTGTTTAGAGGATTCCTATTTCAAACATGATAAATAGGTAT
>NW_007737681.1:38901-50751 GCF_000696425.1 Galeopterus variegatus | reverse complement strand
CAGGTGTTTCTAACAGGCAGGTGTTTCTAACAGCCAAAATTGAGAATTACTGCTAGAAGGACTTGGGAATTTGCCATTTACTACACCTGCCATTCCTGGGTTTGTTGACCTGTTTGGTTTCATTTTCCCCCAATTGATAGGGAGTGAGGGGACAGCACTGAATTGTTCCTTCTGTAACATGCCGAAAGAGAGGTGGTGAAGGGTGGCCCCCACAGGAAGCACAGAGGGATCGTGTCCAGAGAGCTTTTCTCAGGATGCACTGACACTCAGGATGCACTGACGTGGTTGGTGGTTCTCTACGTCTGGTGCTTCTGGGTGTTTGTTTTTGGTTTTCTCAGGAGGAGGGGTCATCAGATTAAGACAAATAGACAATTAGAGGGTGGCCTTCTTTTGTTGTCTTTCTGACACCTGGAATCTGGAAGCAACTTAAGAAGAACGCAGCAAATACTCACACATTTGCAGAGCACGCAAAGTACTTTTCTTGTACTCAGTGAGTTCATGTCTCTAGTTGTAGACTTGAGGCCCAGCGGAGTTCAGCCCTGAGATGCGCACATTCAGTCAGCCTGCAGGGTTTTGTAATATTAAGTATGAACGAGTTAGGCCGGGCACGCTCTTCAGTTTGGACTTAGGCCGCACCACTCCCTGATGCTTTTCCTTAATTTAAATTTACCCTCCTGGCCCCTGAGGGTGCTTAAGTTTCAGAGGACTGGAGAGAAACTAAGTTCTAGTGAGAAAAAAAATACCATTAACATTCTGGATACCTTTTCCAACTAAATTCCAGGCTTTTATTCTCCTTTGTTCCGATGAGCAGAAATTAAATAATAATTGGGAATATTAATACCAACAACAGTAACAAAAACCCCCAGACCCACAAGTAGCTGGAAAGAAGTTTATTTCTAATAAAGTGTTTTTATTTTAGATAAGCATTTTAGATGCTCCCGGGGTAAAAAGGACTGACAACTTTTGCCCAAAGCCATGAATTGAAGTCTGCCAGAGGGAAAATTTGCTTCCTCTGGAAGTAGCTGACAGAGTTCACTCATCAGATTAAGGGTACCATGTGATTCTTCTGCCTTATTCTTTTTTCTCTTTTTATTTTTGACGGCTGGCCAGTACTGGGGATCACAACCGTGACCTTGGCATTTTAATCTGCCCTATTCTTTACACATTCCGGCTGAGCAGCAAGCAAGCACCTCCTAGGGGAAAATGGCGAGGAATATAGCATATCCTTATTTAGTCAGGCTAGATGATGGATTCTTTCTCACTCTACAGAATTGTGTGATTGGACAAAAGCACAGTTATTGTCTGATAGGAAAAAGGTGAGGAAGTCTAGACCAGAATTAAGAATAATTCAGAATGTGTCTTTTAATGAATTTCCTTGAATTATATACAGTATTCTTTGGAACATCATGGTAGAATTAAGAATAATTCAGAATGTGTCTTTTAATGAATTTCCTTGAATTATATACAGTATTCAAAGCCTATTTGGAACATCATGGTGAATTTCCTTGAATTATATACAGTATTCTTTGGAACATCATGGTTTTTTTTTTTTTTTTCACCAACCATTGAAGGAAATCACTAACTTTCTTACAGGGAAAATACTTTGAAATCCAGTTCAGTCCAGGTGGGGAACCAGATGGTGGAAAGATCTCCAACTTCCTTCTGGAAAAATCTAGGGTGGTGATGAGGAACCCCGGAGAGCGGAGTTTTCACATATTTTACCAGGTTTTCCTTTATGATTTTTCTTTCCTACTTCCTATTCCTTTCTCCACATTAAAAAAAAAAATTCTTTTCTCTCCGCCTGCAGCTTTGGACAGTCTAGCTGACAAGCCAAGGAGGATTGTTACAATAGTATGTGTGAGTCAGTGCGCAGCCCTGTGAGACCGTCTCTACCCTCAAGGGGAATAAGTTCTAATTGGAATGATAAGACAAAAATTCCCCCAAAATAAAATAATCAGGAAAGTGTTGACATAATTGTAAAACAAAAGCAGGAGTGTTTGGTTCTTTGCCCAATAGAAATTTACATGGGGAGATTTGGCTGGGGTGGCAAGGGGAGCCATTAAGGTGGCAGAGCCCCTGATAGAGAGCGGCGGGGGCTGATCAGGGACAAGGTGACCAGGACAAAGGTGAGAGGGAAAGCCAGTCAGTGAGCCAGGCCTCAGCCAGTTTACAGGGGCAGATGCCCCCCAAAGGTGGACTGTTGGGGAGAAGATTTGAAATAGGCTTGAGATCTTGAATACCAAGTCAAAAAGTTTCCACTTCAACCCTCAGAAGCCATGGAAAGTTTGGGGCTAGAGCAGTGTGCTGGGTGCTTTTCAGCTGGACTCCAGACTTAGCAATCATCAAATTCAACTTTTTTTTTTTTCCTTTTTGTCTTTTTTCGTGTCCGGCAACGGATCGCAACCCTCAGTGTCGCGCCCGTACCGGGCCAGGACCGGCAACGGGGTCGCAACCCTCAGTGTTGCTCCCACACCTCGCTCAGCCAGTGAGCGGGAACCGGTCTGTATGTGGGATCCGAACCCTCGGCGGGAGCGCCGCCACGCTTCCCAAGCGGCACACTGTAGCAGTGCGCCACCGGGCCGGCCCCAAATTCAACTATTTTAAAAAATGTTTTTAAGTACTTTTTAAAAATATGATGATGCCATAAACAAGTGTTTTATGCTTGGGTTTTCTTATTAATATTTTATACATTAGGGATCCACATCAGATTTTCTTTGAAGAAAGGCCTGGTGACTTGTTTTGTTTTTAGTTTGAAGGTCACTGGATTAGAAGGAAGTTAAACAGTGATAGCTCACATTCATGCTTTTGATTACACGGACATCTTAAATGATGGCAGGTTAATTCTTTTTATTGGTATCTCTGTTGGTTGAAAAAATACATAAATGAGCTGTGAATTCAGTAATGCTTTTAATTATATTAATCAAAGCAACATACACACACAAATGGAAAGTAACTGTGTTTATCACACACAGGCACACACATAGTGCCTTATTTGTTGAGCACTAGACAGAAGTACAGAATGGATGTCAGGACCCTTCCCAGTAAATCCAATCCCCACCACCCTCCAGGAGTCCTCTTCCTGAAGGTCAGAAACCACTAAGGTAGAGGCTGGGAGCTGGTGAGCTCAGGGGTTCAAGATTCTGACATGAAAGTAGTGGTTGAAGCTGTGAAATAGGTGAGGCTCCAGTAGGAGTGAGTGTGGATGGAAAAATAATGCCCGTACAGGACTTGGGGGTGGTTTCCACGTGTAGGACGAGGAGACACTGAGGAGCCAGTGATGCTGACAGGGAAGTGGTTAGAGGAGAAGCGGGAAACTCAGGGTCCTGCAGTGTCACCAAAGCCAGGGGAAGCCTCAGGGGGATGAGCAATGGGGTCAAATGCTCAGGGACGGGCCCCAGGTCTGGGGACCAAGAAAGGTAAAAGTACTTTGCCACTGGAAAGTAGAGGAATTTCATCAGAGTGGGGAGGGGAGAAACCAAATGCAGGTGGTTGAGTCGTGGTGGGGAAGTCGATACTGTGGCTCGAAGTTCAGTCCGGGAAAAGCTTCTAGGGAAGGGAATGAGCAGTGTGTTTATAGATGAAGCCTGTTAGAGAAAGGGAGGTTTGAAGATGTGGGAGAGAGGGGCCATGTGCTGGGAGAGGGGAGAAGACCAAAAAGGAGGTGTACAAAAAGATTTTGAGGACACAGGGAAGAAAATGAAGGGCACCTGATGTCATAGGGTGACCTTGAACTTGAACTTGACCTTGAACTCGAACTCGAACTTGAACTCAGAAATGGAGATGAGGCCGCTACTGAGATGTTGCAGGGAGGGGAGCCAAGATGACACGAGGAACTTGATGATGGAGAAGCATGGATAGCAGCTGCCTCTGTTTCTCTAAATGTCATTGGGTCAGAGTCGTGGTGCTGGAGCTGGCCCACGCTGTGCGCATCCCTTCCCACCGCTTCCTTCTGTGACATTCCTTTGCTCATTTGAAGTCAGTTGTGGTGGGAGTATTTACACCATGAATACTGGCAAACACTACAGATCAATTTTGTTTCTCCCAAGAGTTGATGGTCAAACATTTTCTAGTGCAACACTGGCTGGAGCCCTAGAAAGGATCTTGCCCAGACCTAAGCCAGACCTCAGAGCTGGAGCAAAAAGCCAAGAGACAATCAATGTGGCAAGAGCGGGCATACAGCTGTTTTTACTATGCATTCTGTACTGAGAAGCATGGAGGAGCCAGCTCCACTTTAAGAAGCCATAAGCAAGCTTGGCAGGAACAAAGTGATTATAATCGGTTTTGCTTTCCCTCTTCTAAGGGATCACAAGTGTAGGAGTAAAGTTCCCTCTGTTGGACAAGGGAAAATCCTCAGCTCTTGCAGTTCTTGTCAGAGTTAAGAATCAGAAACTGCAGAGATGATTTGGGGCTACTACAAGTTGAGCAGATATTTGGAAGCCCCTTCATATATTGTAGACTAGGAGCACCCATAATTTCAGGAAGCAGGGGTAGAAGGTTCTCATGGCCTGAGCTCAGGGATGGTGGTGGCAGGAGCTGAGAGGTGACTGGGTGCTTTGTGGTCCACATCATGGCACATCCCACCTTCTCTTGCTCCAGCTCATTGAAGGTGCCTCCGCAGAGCAGAAGCATAGCCTTGGCATCACCAGCATGGACTACTATTACTACCTGAGCCTCTCCGGGTCTTACAAGGTTGATGACATTGACGACAGGCGGGAGTTTCAGGAAACTCTGGTAAGTGCTGGCTCAGGGCCAGGCAGGATGTGCTCTCCAGAACGGGCATTGCCTGTGCTAGAAAGGGTGGCCAAGGTTAACAGAGCAGCATGGAATTTCCACCTCGTTCTGCTGTAAGCACTCCATATCCTAAAGCACATGTTTCAGCACCCTTAAATAGCCATATTCCCAATTGCCTGAGGACCACTTAAGGATTCAAGATGGGTCAACAAACTGAATTCATCATTGTCTCCCTACAGAAGCCCTGACAATCAGGCAAAAACTATTGTGGGAAATACATTTAGCATTCCTGTGTGCTGACGGCCTACACAGTTGATGAGCTGTTTCCTTAGGACAGCTAAGCAAACAGCACAGTTACGATCTTAATTAGGTTTAGAAATTTTGGAACACCTTTAGTCTTTTCTCCACCCTCTTCATTTCTTTTCTGTTTTTGAGGACTTTCTCTCTACCTGTGTATTGTACAGATCCGAATACGGTCCTTCTACTCCATGAGGTCCACATTGTATGTATGTTGCAATACAAGTTGTGAAACTAGGTAGATTATTGAGGGGTAGCATCCTGGGGAAAACAATTTAAATTAGTCAATCTAGAACTTTCTAGGGGTAAACCCCATTTAGCCGCAAAGGACTGCATTACCACTGTGCTTTGAGTCAGCTACAAGCCGGTCCTGTCCCTCCGCCCATTCAGAACTGAGTGGGAAACCCTGAATGAGCCAGGGAGATTCAGTTTGAGTGGAGCTGACATTTGTACTTGAAAGGGACAGGAGTTCAGACAGACTGTGTCCTGGTGCCTGGACAATAAGATGGTATCAAGAGGCCACATGGCATCAAAGGAGCTGGGAGAACAAGTGCAGATAAAGGGCCTGCATGCTGGTCCTACAGTGTAATTCTCTTAGGATTCCGAGAGCTAAGGCAAACATTTCAGCTATTTTTAATGAATTTAATGGACCTCCACAACTAGCCTTTTTAATAATGCCTTTATTCAATTTCCTGTTGATTTTTAATCAAGATCCTTTTACAAGTACAATCAATTCTCATCCCTCCCAGTGAAGGGAAAGATGTCCTGAGTCTACTTGCAATAGCTGGAAAGAGCAGAGCAGTGCCATTAGAGGGAGAGAGTTGGCAACAAGAACACACCAAGAGACAAGGGCAGGCTTGCAGCCCTGTATGTGGCTACAGCTTCTCTGAGTATCTTTCCTCCCGGAGCTCTCTGGCCCTTGTTTTTGGAGGATAACATGCTAAATTTAAATATAGAACTGCCCTTCCAGCACAACTTTGAGACTTGAGAAGAATGTATGCATTGGCCAGTGATCACATTGTTCGGGGACTTCCAGCTGCCATCTCAAGCTAAACCGCACATAACTGCACAATCCAATCTATGCTTTGGCTTCTTTATTACTGGCTTATAAAGCTGATGGCCGGCTTGTCTGGATAATTTCTCTTTCCTCTCCCAGCATGCAATGAATGTGATCGGGATCTTCGCAGAAGAGCAAACGCTGGTGTTGCAGATAGTGGCGGGAGTTCTCCACCTAGGAAACATCAGCTTCAAAGAAGTCGGCAACTACGCAGCAGTGGAGAGTGAAGAGTGTGCGTAACTCTGGCATGTGGTGGTTGAATGAGGGGAAATGGCTGGTTAGTTCTGAATCAGAAGTAACCCACCACTTTCCTTTGCTTAGATCTCAAATGGGGTGTATCGGGAAGAGATGTGAAGTCTTCCGTGTCCTGCTGTGGCAGGACAAATGGCCTTATGAGAGATTAGACCTCTTCTGTGCACCTGCCCCTCTCCTCACCACCAGCATCTCCATGTCCCATACCACAGATTAATGACATTGTTTCAATTTATCATTAACCTTGGGGAATCTGGCAGAAACTCACATCTAGGTTTAAAGATAAAGTTTTATCTTTAATGAAGATTAGAGTAATGGCTTAATAATGCAGAAAATTAGTCTACTAATGCAAACGTCTTCTGTGACTGGTTTTTGGTGTCTGTATTCACCTAAAGATGATCTTTAATGAAGATTAGAGTAATGGCTTAATAATGCAGAAAATTAGTCTACTAATGCAAACCTCTTCTGTGACTGGTTTTTGGTGTCTGTATTCACCTAAAGATGCTGAAGGTCAAGCAATAGAATATATGTAAATATGGGAAGCTCAGAGGTTGACAGTTTGCCACACGGGTTAGATTAGACTGGATTTCTGAACACAGGAAAAAATGGACATTGACTATTGTGTTGACCTTTCTGATGATTGCCTTTCATGAACACCTGTATTGTTGGAGCCTCAAGACCTGAATAGTCATTTATACTCTTTGAGAAGAAATGAGGGTCCCTCCTGCAGAGAGCCATTATTGGTTATGTGTGCCCACAATCTATCACAGATACTGTGATGCGTGATTTCAGCCTCTTAGGCATTGACGGCTTTCCAGGCTGTTCTCAGAACCCACACATTCTTTAACCACCCAGGAAGGCATTTCTTCCTTTCTCAGCATTCTTCAAGGATGATAAATTTAGATGTTTAGTAATAAATAGTATCCCACTCATTGCTGACAATGCAGTGGGGATATTTCCATTCCAAATAAGGTTTCTTTTTTATGTTTTTGTTTTCTTTTCTGGTAAAAGGGGGAAGTTCTGCTGACTGCCGATGTCTATCTGATAAAGAGAAAGATGAATTATGTTTTCCAGGGAAGGGGTGAAAGACAATAAATATGCAGGGTGTTCATAAAGTCTAGAAACATGACCTCATCATCATTGTCACCATAACTATGTTTCTAGGCTTTATGTACATTGTCCTTGATATTTATCAAGTGCACAGATGTATCGAGTAGGATCACTAACACTTGACAGTAGTTTCTGTGGAAGGAGACTGAGTTTCTTTTGCCTTCTTGGATAGTAAAATCCTTCACTGCCTCTTTTTGCTTGAGAACAAAATCATGGCACTAAAACAGCAAGCATTCCCCTGGAAGTCTGAGCCAGGAAGTGTTTCATTGCACATTGATGTCCAGAGTGAGTAGCCTCCTCAGCCAAATGGGTAAAGCCCAGGATTGGCAACTGTCTGTGAAATTCCCCGACTCAAGGTGGTGGAGGGCTGGAGAGCAGAAAAGGCTCTGGCTTAAAGCCAAAAGAGGTCCAACTAAGAAATGTGTCCCCCTTCTAATGATTTTCTTCCATTGATTTGGGGGTTTGTTCATTTGGCAATACATGAACATGGTTCAAGTAGGTATATGGTGAAAGTTCTTCCATCCGCCACTTTGCCAGTCAACTTGTTCTCCTGTCTAGAGGTAACCAAGATTCCTAGTCTCTTGTGTTCCCTTTAAGGAATATTTGCTCCAGAACGACTACACACATCCGTTCATCTTTCCCACTTTTATGCAAAAATGGGAGCTTATGACACAATGTCCTACCGCTGCTTTTTCACTTTACATTTATCTTGGAGGGTGTTCTATATCTATTCATAGGGCGGGTCATCTGTTTTATAGCTGCATGGCATTCCATTGGTTGGCTACACTTTGATTTTTGAACCAGTCTGTTGCTGGACTTTAAGATGGCTTATGATCTTCCGCTGTTACAAAACTGAATGAATACTACTGAAATGAAAAACCCCATCCAGCCACACGCTCACACAGCCTCATGGAAATTCACAGCCGGGAGGCAGTCAATAGAAGCAGCCCTATAATTTCAGCACCAGGGCAGCCACTGAAGAAAATATGAGGCCATATAAGCTTGCACTTGAAAAACATGGCATGGATTTTTTTTCAAACCAAGTACTATATTTCCTCTGTAGTTCTTCTTAGCTAAGCTTGTGGCTCTGATTCTTGGCCAAATTCCATGCCTTGTTTCCTGAGTGCCTGCAGTCCTTGAGTTATGTCCTCTTCTACAGAAGAGGCACAAGAGATAGAAATGTATATAGTGTGTGTCTTTGCCAGTCCATTCTCTCTGTTTTGTTTCAGGGATTCTCATCTTAGCCCTTATTGTTTTAGCTAAGTCATAAAAACAATGGCATAAACAATTTTAACAAATAGTTTAACCATGTCCCCATTTTAGCATGGTTAGGGGCTTGGGAAAAGCTACTCTTTACAAAACAGACAAATTGGGGCTAATTATTTGTTTTATAAAACTATTCACTATGTGGTTCCCATGAACAATGAGAAGGGCCCTGGTGAATGTACCATAGATCACTGATGATAATGTCAACTGCGTCAAGTGAGATATGCCCTCCCTGATACTTGTGATAATAACCAACACAATAGCGTCTGCTGAGTGAAGACCACTCACGTGTTGGATACTTGAGCGTATGTCCCTTGACTCACACAGCAACCCTATATGTGTCCAATCTAATTTACAGACATCCTCTGTTCTTACTCTGTGCAAAGGAAGTTTTAGTTCAGTGGAAGACACATCCAGATTCTTAGACGTGTTAACATTAAAAATGAACTAACAGAAGTGGCCGTTGGCAAATCAATGCATTTGATTTGTTCACATGTTCTTTGTAAGAGGAAGCCTCTATTGGTCAAAGCATTTTTGTGAAGCACTCATATAGATGATAAATACCTTGTTCTGGCTTTATGCTTTTTCAAAATGCATTCACTGACTTAATCTCATTGGAAGGTATATACTGAGAAATGTCAGCCCGTTACATTCTAACACCATCTGTGAAATTCAAACAGATTATCCTTTACTGGGAGGCTTGTGATTTTTGAGCATTATCATAAGGTCTTTAACAAAATCTTTTTATCAGAGAATTTTGGTAAAGGTTTATGCAGAAAAAGAAGACCCGTAATCAAGTTCAAAATTTTCATTTACATACGTAAAAATCTTCCTTTCATATCGAGAAAACTTGAGCATTCTTTCATTCATAAAAATGGTGTCATATATCTATATTAAGTGTTTTGCCCAGAAATCAAGAAAATTCAATTTATATTACTATCTCTCCTCTCAGTAAGTTTCCTGGCCTGAAAAAAGTTGCTGCACAATGGGAGTCTCAGTTTTTCTATGCAAAAACTGTTCAATACCATACTACATGACATTAAGGTGGCATGGGTGTGCTGCGATGCAATGTGAATCACACCAATCCCATTTCACTCCACATGCCACCCCCAGAGGAATCTTCGTATAACACCCCTCTTTAGAAGCCATCCAGGCCCCCTTTTGTCCCCAGCACAGACATCTCATGCCATACAAGGAACCCCACCATTGGAATTCATCCTGACTTTTCAACTTGACCTTAACTTTCATCTGTAACCAATACTGGTCTATACACTGTAGCCATGTCCCGACCATGTCTCCTGCATTCCTGCCTCCTCACCTTTGCATGTTCCATTTCCCTGTCTGGATCTGTTCAAATCCTATTCATCCTTTTAGGCCCAGCCCAAATCTCATCCAAACCCCACATTTTTCTTTATTACCCCAGCAAGTTGTGATATCTTCCTATTCTAAAATCTTTCTTCCAGAACTATGTCTGTCTGTGTCACAAACTCAGCTTTAAGAAAGATTCTTTATTTGGTAAACTATCTTTGCCTCACCTAGATTTTCTTCAAGATTTCTTAAATATTTTGCATGCTGTCTCCTCTCTTCAGTAACCACTGTAAACACCACTGGGAATCACATGGTAAGCACTCAATAAATATGTTATTAATTGCAATTAGTTTGATGATATCAGGTGCTTCAAACTCTTTGGAAATGATGCTATGAAAACATTGTACCAAAAAGGAAGAAAACAATATTTGGAGCCAAAGAAATGTTTCTTAATTGAGTTCCTTCCGGGCTCAAGCTTAGAGAGATGTCCATTTTAGGCATTTAACTGTGATCTCAGTAGGAGGGATTGGTTTGCTATCCTTCTTGGATCACTGATTTATATTATTGGAAGTCTCAGTCATCATAGGAATTGACTCATATAATACAACAATTGGGAAAAACAAAATAGATGGATGTGTGTGGGATTGCTGATAAGCACCCTTCACTAGAGTGTAAGTTCTTGAGGGCTAATGATGGTGACTTGCATGTGCACACATGCACACAAGTGCCTCCATGTGTTTGTGAGATGCGTTGTTACAATTCTGAAAGATAGTCATGTTTTCTTTTATGTTCTGCAGTTCTGGCTTTTCCTGCATATCTGCTGGGGATAAACCAGGACCGGTTGAAAGAAAAGCTAACGAGCCGGCAGATGGATAGCAAGTGGGGAGGCAAGTCCGAGTCCATCCACGTGACCCTCAACGTGGAGCAGGCCTGTTACACCAGGGACGCACTCTCCAAGGCCCTGCATGCCCGGGTCTTCGATTTCTTGGTGGATGTAAGTAAACACAGGTTGATGTTGGTGATGCTTCACATTTTAACTATAAAGAGTAAAACTACTAAGAGTTTGTTTTCATGTTTTGGTTCATTCCTTTTAACTATTACCTTACTTTGCCAGTTTTTATCCTCTCACTCTGGGATCGTCGAATCCTGATTTTACTTCTAGAATTGCCCACCAAGACACATTAGCTAGACCTAATACAGTAACAGTTTTTCTGGACAAAATATTGAATAAAACCTGGACAAGCGATCAGAAAAAAGAGGAGACCTTTCTTGACTTTTGAGCCTAAAGGTTTAGGAATGTTGTATTTATCGCATATATCGCTGTGTTACAGATTAACCCAAAACTTAGTGGCTTGCCATAATGAGCATTTATTTTCTCATAGTTTTTATGAATCAGGTATTTGGGAGGGACTTGGGTTGGTGGTTATGACTCAAGGACAAGATTGAAGTCAAGATGCTGATCTGCGTCATCTCAAGGCTTGGCTAGGGCTGAAGGATCTGTTTGAAAGATGGACCACTCATATGGCTGTTGGCAGGAGGTCTCAGTTCCCTGCTACATGGGCCTCTTTTCAGTGCTACATGAATATCCTCACAACATGGGGGTTGGTTTTCCCCAGAATGAGTGATCTAAAAGAGGATGAGCAAGAAGTCACAAGTTTTTTATGTCCTTATCTTGGACTCAAGTATTGTCACTCTTTCACATTCTGTTTATTAGAAGCAAGTCCCTAAGTATAGTCTACACTTAGGAGAATTAGTCTGCACCTTTTGAAGGGAGGAATATCAAAGATTTTTTGGATATATATATATATATTTTTTTTTGTCTTTTTTGT
>NW_007737681.1:31453-38891 GCF_000696425.1 Galeopterus variegatus | reverse complement strand
CGGGAGCACCGCCGCGCTTCCCAAGCGACGCACTATCCAGTGCGCCACCGGGCCGGCCCTTTTGGATATATTTTTAAATTACCACAAAAGTTTTGGTTATGGCAGAAATATGTATGTACACTTATACATGCATATGCATATATCTATACATATTTATGTATATAATCACATATATATTCTGAAAATTAGTCTTTCAGCAGTGTAGAGCTGCCAGTGACAGTCTGTATTAATCACTGCAGCCTCTAAATGGTAGAATAATAATAGTAAATACTAATATAGCACTAACTATGTGCCTGCTACTATTCTAAATATTTTAGAAAAAAAAAAAACCCTCAGTTCTTACAACAACCCTGTAACTTATGTATTATCAACTCTATTTTACAGATAAACTAAGTGAGGCACAGAGAGGTTAAGGAATTTTCCCAAGGTTACGCTGCTGTTATGTGATTGATCTAGGAGCACCTAGATTCCTAGCTATTCTGCTCCTTTGACTTTTATATATTTAAGCTAGTCAAGACCCTAGTCAAGAGACAACAGCAGGGCCAGTAGATCTAACAAGTCTGTATTCGAATCCAGGCAATAACATCCCTGAGGCTTAAAGTATGGTTAGGGCAGAGTCGAGCAGGGCAGAGTAGGACAAGCATTCCGTGTACATCTTATGGCAATTTGAAGGGTAAGATTTCTTGGGAAGGTCAAGATTATACTAAGTCGTCATGCGTTTAGCTTGTCCAGATCCCTCATTTTGCTGAGAAAGGAATCTCAAGCCTGAGTATTGGTGGATTGGCCCAATGTCTTTCAGCAGGAGAGTGGCCCAGACCTGGGACTAGACCCACCTCTTGTGTCTGTTCAGGGTACCTTCCAGCTTTGGACCTCTCCCCTTCCTTCCTTCCTTCCTGTCATCCCTCAATTTTTTTGTGGTAAAAGTGGACGAATGCCCATGTCAGTGATACTAATTTGAGGTGGCGTTTACTGGGCACCGACTGTGTTCCAGGTACTGGGCTCAGTGTTGTATGTCACCATTAGCAAACAAAAGCTGATAGGTCATTTTCTTTACTTGGAAAAAATCATCCAGATATTCACCACCTCCAGGAATTTTTATGTTATCTTCCTCACTCTCCTGCACCCCCACCAGCCCCCTCTACCATATGCCTACCTGCTATCATTAAGCCTGTTCCACTGAATTGCCTGGCCTCTTCTCACAATGATAAGAACACAGATTTAGGCATCATACTTCTTAAATTTAATCCCAGGCCCTGCTTCTTGCCCAGTGCAATCTTAGGCAAGCCTCAGTGTATTCATCTGGAAAATGGGGATAATGATGGCATCACTGCTTTTATGAGAATTGTAATGAGAATTAAGTGAAACAGCACGTGGAGAGCACCTAGCAAAGCCTGACAGAGGTGAATGTGAAGTACACGTAAGCTGCTTTCATTATCGATTTAGAAGTAGTTACTATTATTATTATCTGTAGACAGCTCATCCTCTCTATGAACTCCTGGGAACAGGAACGAAACAATCCTTGGCATCCTGGCGTATTGTTAGGTGATTATTAAATGACTACCGAATGGGAGACAATGGAAGTGATATTTACAGATCTCGTAGTAGTGGTTCTTCATGTGTAATCGGTTTTACTTCAGTCATCCAAGATGACATTTTCTTTTAATTCTCAAGGCTTCCTGAGAAAAGCTAGCTCTTCCTGAAATTAATGGTTTTCATCATTAGCAAACTTTTTTTTTTCCCTACCGTAGTAGTATTGTTAGGTCCTGGTGGTTTTCCAAAGCATGTGACTTTGCACGGAGACCTTTTCCAAGCTGCAATCACCTGTCCTCACATTGTACTCTGTTTCGCACAGGCAGTAGGGTTTGCTGTGTCCACCACTGCTTGCCTCCTCCCCGCGTGCCCGTTTTCATAGGGATGACAAGGAGTTCATTGTCACGCTCTCTATTTTCTCTTAGTCTATCAATAAAGCCATGGAGAAGGACCATGAAGAATACAACATTGGCGTCTTGGACATCTATGGCTTTGAAATATTCCAGGTAAGGCCAGTTTGAGTAATTGGGGTTGGGGAGGGTAATGTATTTCATCTGGCCTGCAAGAAATAATTCCAGGCAGTGAAAAACAACCACTCTGGTTCATTTTTACCTTTGTGTGTTCTTCATGTACCTTTACCAAATTAGTTTCTCCTAAATATAAACTATGTTTCTTTCTATTGATGCATCCAACATTCCTGTGAAAGCTTTTCACATAGACATTTCACTAAATCACTCGAGAAATAATTTTTAAATGAGTTTTTGAAATGATTACATGCGAGTAACTTTCTTTTTTTCCAGAAAAATGGCTTTGAACAGTTTTGTATCAATTTTGTGAATGAAAAGTTACAGCAGATTTTTATTGAACTGACATTAAAGGCAGAACAGGTAAGCAGTCCCTCTTCATGAATCTGATTCTGTTTCTAATTCGCTTTGTTTTAAAGGGTATAGATTTCTCTCCTTGGATAATAGATTCAGGATTCAGTCTTGAATTAGAAAATGTACCTAATAACGTCAGGCGGAAAAACCATATGCCATTGTGGCATTTTAGTCTATGAATATAAATACCATCTGCTACATTTTCTTTCTCCTTTAAGCAAATGATGCTGTGCAGTTGGACTTATGACTGGCTGTTTTTACTACACTGACTCATTGACCAAGTAGAAGATGGGAGCCCAGTTCCTACCCCAACTGTCTATGGCATATACTGTGTTCCAAAGGAAAAACTTGGTTTTCTCAGATCTGCTCCACTCCTACCCTTCCCTAAAATAAATGGTTGGTTTTTTTGTTTTGTTTTTTGAGGTATTGACCAAGTAGAAGATGGGAGCCCAGTTCCTACCCCAACTGTCTATGGCATATACTGTGTCCCAAAGGAAAAACTTGGTTTTCTCAGATCTGCTCCACTCCTACCCTTCCCTAAAATAAATGGTTGGTTTTTTTGTTTTGTTTTTTGAGGGTTTTTTGCATCTGGCCAGTAAGGGGATCTGAACCCTTGATGTTGGTACTACCAGTACCACACTCTCCCAAGTTAGCTAACTGGCCAGCTGATTTAACAGAGCTGATATTTTAATTCCAACTTGAGGTAACATGTGTTGCTTATAGTTTCTTCTTAGTTGCTTATAGTTCAGTGCTGGTTCCATCATCTTTCTGAGACCATATTGTTTTAGATTCCTAGGGCCTCAGTAAACTGGGCAGCTTAAAACATCAAAAATTTTTTCTCTCATAGTTCTGGACCCCAGAGTCTGAAATCAAGGTGTCATCAGAGCCATACTCCCTCCAAAGGCTCTAGGGTAGACTCCTTTCTAGAATCCTTCCTCTTCCAGCTTCTGGTGGCTCATTCCTTGGCTTATGACAGTATAACTCCAGTCTCTGCCTCTGTCTTTGCATGGACTTTTCTGTGTCTATGTTCAAATCTCCCTCTCCTTTTCTTTATAAAGATATCATTCTTTGGATTTAGGGAACACCTTAAATCCACGATGGTTTTATTATGAGATCCTTAACGAATTACATCTACATAGACTGTCTTTTCAAACCTCACATTCTGAGGTTCTGGCTGGACATGAATGTTTGGAAGATACTATTCAAGCCACTGTACATATCAATGGCTATTTTGGGATCATTTAGTTGTGAAAGTGCCTATGGCTCTGCTTAAGAAACACCAATAGCCAGTGGGTTTCACATGAACCTTTACCCTGGATTCTAGCTTTCCACCACCTCAGAGTAGCTAGAGCAAGACAACCAGGGGAGAGTGGGGGCGGGGGCTGGAATGGGAAGAATTAGGCAGGGGCTGGATCAGATAGAAATTTATAGGGCATGGCTAAGACTTTGTATTTTATGGTAAGTATGATGAGGACCCATTGAAAAATTTTGAGCAGGGAGTGACATTTGAATTGTGTGCTGAGTTTTTGAAAAGGTCACTCTGGCTCTATAGCCTTACAGATTGGGTGAGGCAGGGGAAAGCAAACCAAAGTGAAAGTTGAAAAACCAGTTAGACTGCTGCGGGAGACTAGGCCAGAAATGGCAGGGGTTTAGACAGCGATGGGAGATGGGAGCTGGGAGCGGGAGAGGTGGTGAGGAAGAAAGAGGCAGTCAGATCCAGTGTATATTTGGAGATGGAACCAGCGGGACTTGCTCAATTAGGAATAGCTAAGAAGGGAAGAGTAATTAAGGGTGATTCTTAGCTTTGTAGCTAGAATAATAGGGCCAGCAGTAAGACTGTTTACTGAAGGGTAAGATTAGACGACACCATGCGAGATGTGGAATCAGAACTCCTCTGGACGTGTTAAGTCTGAGAGGCCTTCTGTACATCCACGCAGAGATTCCACTATGTGGAATGTAAATGAGTCTGGAACTCAGTGGTAAGATCGAGGCTGGAGAAATAAGTCTGGGGGTCGTTAGGCTACAGGTGTTATTTAAAGCCATGGGATTGAATGAAGTCACCTAGAGAAGGAGGGTTGAGAAAACAAGATGTGTAGAAGATTGAGCCCTGAGACCCTCCATCGTATATAAAGATCAGGAAAGAAGAAAAAGCTAGCCTAGAATTCCAACCGAGCAAGAGCAGTGAGGAAGGAGGACAACAGGACAGTGTGGTGTTATCATCAAGTAGAATGAGCAACTAATCTGAAAGAGGACCCTCCGCCTTAGTACCCAGATGCAAATCCGTACTCCTGTCCTGTGTTGAATTCTAAGAGATTTTTTTGGGAACTGGACTTACAGGCTAAGCCATATTGAATTGTCATTTTTATCGGTCAAAAACAGTTGTGTGGTAACAGTTTCATTTGATTCAAACTAGAGATAAAAATCACCAAACAGTGAAATATTTCTTTCCTATCACCTCTTAGGGAAAAAAAAAAATTAAGGTTCCTAGTCTTTGTGGAAGAGCACTCACGTTTTTTTCTTTCATGGTGATTTATGTACTTTTAATATCCATCTGCACAGAGCTCCAGCTAGTCTTGACTGAGGAATAATGTGAGTTCCTGGTTTCTGTCATACAGGAAGAATATGTTCAAGAGGGAATAAGATGGACACCCATTGAGTACTTCAATAACAAAATCGTGTGTGACCTCATAGAGAACAAAGTCGTAAGTATCGGTGTGGTGCATCTCTTCACAGCTAACAGCTTTACACTAAGTGACTTTTTGCTCTCCGTGTTGTTGTTTTAGAACAGGCAATGTGACAACTCTTTTGCAGAGAATTCTAGCAATTACAGTTTTGTGTATATGTGTATGCATGAAAACAGAACAGTAGGGTTTTATTCTTGTAGTAAATATGAACATGTGTATGTGAGTGAAATGTCAATTCACAAATGGAAACTGTTACTGAATTCTAAGAGAACACAGCTATCACTTATATTGATGACAATGCATATGAATTACCATAAGCTGGCCCTGTCTTCTAGTCCAATCATGTCACTTCTAGACTTTAACCCTAAGAAATGATTCAAAAGAAGATAAAATCCGAAAGAAGATAAAGAACTGTTTTTTGTTGTTGTTGTTTTTTAAATGTAAAAGCTGAAAACTGAAAATAATAAAAACATACATAAACAAGACAGTCATTAAATAAATGATAGCATATCAGAGCACAGAATTATAGTCATTGAAATAATAAGTGTGAAGAATATGTAAAACATAAGGAATGTTTACAAATTAGTGCTGTGCAACAAAGAATGACATGACAGAATGGGCACGCGGCGTAAACGCGTCAATAATGCCTAGTGGGTAAAAGGCTGAAAGAGAACATTAAACAATGAATTAGGGTCAAAGATAATGTTTTTATTTTTGTCTTGGTTTGTTAAAGTCAACTTAGTATGAATAGGAGTGAGCAGATAATGATCTGCTCGTCTTGGATAAAACTTCAGGGAGTTAAACAGCATTTTGGAAAATGGAATTTCTTCTATCTATAGAACTAAGTGGAAACTCCCCATTGGGGACTATTAATTGCATTCTTGCCTGAAGGGAAAGACTGACTTTCAAGATGGTATCTTAAGTCTAGGAAGCTGTATCCTCGCTTGAGAAAGGAGCCGGTAAGCATTGTATGTTTTGAGAAGGTCAGTGACTGGGGCCTTGCCTTCTCACTCCCATCAGAACCCTCCTGGGATCATGAGCATCCTGGATGATGTGTGCGCCACGATGCATGCGGTGGGTGAGGGGGCAGATCAGACGCTGCTGCAGAAACTTCAGATGCAGATTGGGAATCACGAGCACTTCAACAGCTGGAACCAGGGCTTCATCATCCACCACTACGCTGGGAAGGTACAGCCAGCAAGAGGGGTTTAACAGGAAAGGGGGAGATATCCATTTTAATGTCTGCCTGTTTTAAGCCTTTGGGTCTGTGATCCATTTCTCATGAGGCAAATGACATCCATGTCCATAGGCCTCACCGTACTTTATTTATTCAACAAACAAGACCTATGAAGTGTTTGGGGAGGACGAAACAAAAGATCGTATGCACCATTGCCTGTTTCTAAAGCATGAATCACCCTGGTACATGCATTAACTGCTAAAGGGATGGATTATTGTCTTGCCTCTGGCTGCAGTCACACACTCGCATTATTGCCTGTCCATGCCCACTGGGAAAATATATCAGGGCCAAGAGCTCACTTTGGGTGTTTGTTCTCACAAAACACATGAGTACTGTGTGTCTACTGTGTGCTGAGCTGCTGTCCATGCCCACTGGGAAAATATATCAGGGCCAAGAGCTCACTTTGGGTGTTTGTTCTCATAAAACACATGAGTACTGTGTGTCTACTGTGTGCTGAGCTTTGTGGGAGTGATGGTGATGCAAAGGTGAGTTGAGGTCATGTCTCCTGGGGGCTTCCTGGTCCTGTGGAAATCTTCTAGTCTCATCTTTCATACCAGCTGATGTCTTGTTAACCAGGGTCCCTGAGCATGAGTTTCTGGCCAAATTGGTGCAACTGTGATACCACTTCTGAGAGAAATTGCAGGGCCTCGGATTACATGGCCCATTGCAATGGATGGATGATCATGAGGGGTTTCACTTTTGTTCTGTCTTAGCTGCAGTTTAGGAAAAGAATTAAGTTTATTACTTAGACACCCCTACGGATCCATTGAAGAAGGGGCATGTGATCTTGAGAGCTAGGGTCCTGCTCATAGGTCATCTGGGCCATCCTGGCAGCCAAATATTCATCAGCATCGACAGGCTATCACCAGCTAAGTCAGCTAACAAGTTAAGTAAGATATGCACAGCCTTCCTGTGACCATTCATGGTGAAATCCCAAAGGCCACATCAGGAAATGCACACATTCTGGTAAGGGTAGCCATGCCAGCTTGGGGTTTTGTCCAATGAAATACTTAAAGGATAAAATTAGATTTCTTTCGGGGCCAGCCCAGTGGCGCACTGCTACAGTGCGCCGCTTGGGAGTACGGCGGCGCTCCCACCGAGGGTTCGGA
>NW_007737681.1:29547-30606 GCF_000696425.1 Galeopterus variegatus | reverse complement strand
TGAGGGTTGCGATCCGTTGCCGGACACGAAAAAAGACAAAAAGGAAAAAAAAAAATTAGATTTCTTTCTGTTCTTGACCAGGTATCCTATGACATGGATGGCTTTTGTGAAAGGAACCGTGATGTGCTTTTTATGGATCTGATCGAACTTATGCAGAGCAGTGAACTGTGAGTGTGATTTGCCTTATCTAACGTAGGTTATAGGTTTGATGAAGTTTTCAATATTAAGACAAACGTGGGGTTTGAGTGGTTAGCATTTTATCCTTTTGAGCTGTTGGGTCTGGACTATAACTAGACTACTTTGTTTCTCAGATAGCTTTCCTTTTTGCAATCTCAGTCTCTTCCTTATGCCCTAACACTTTATGTTCCTAAATTCCAAGTAGCATCTGCATGTCCTTCAAGACTCCTAACTTCATCATTTTCAGTATTATTATCAGGGAGAAATGACCATACTGGATTTGGCTTAGGATGGCATTTCTGACCATGAAGAGTGTAACAGTCTGGTTCTATGATACTTTGCTTTTGGAACATCATCCCAAGAATTCTCCATGCTCACTAAATTTTTAAAAATGGCTAATGGCTTAGCAAGACCCAAGTTAACCCAAGTCCCCGAAACACTTGGGAAATGGCTCAAGGACTCTGAGAGGAGCAACTAGAAGGGGATTCAGAGGTACATTTTAATTCCCAAGACTCTGCCTAAGCTATTGGAGTAGAAGGAGGTAGGGCCTCCTCCTTGCAAGCTGCTGGAGCTCTCAGGACCAGCTCGACGTCCTTTCCTCCCTCCTCCCTGAAAAGGTTCCCAAGATCTTAGATAATGGATAAGGAGACAATTGACATGAGAGGCCAATACATGCCAGGCAAGTACAATATTGCACAGCCTTTCAGATCTTGCCGTTTTTAGAGCTTCTTCCCAGTAAGAGATGCACCTTCAGTCTCTGTTCCTTAAATTGTCATAACAATTAACTTCTCTAATCAACAGCAGCAAGCCTGATAACTTTCCAAGAAAGACCCAGCTGCAATGAAAGCAAAATAGAGTTTCCTGTTCAGGCCCTGGTCAGAA
>NW_007737681.1:26987-28867 GCF_000696425.1 Galeopterus variegatus | reverse complement strand
CAAGAAAGACCCAGCTGCAATGAAAGCAAAATAGAGTTTCCTGTTCAGGCCCTGGTCAGAAGTTGTTCTGCTCCATTTACCTCTATCCCCCCAACTCCCCATTGCTTGCCCTTCTCTCCCCTGTGCTTTCCCTGTGCTCACACGCCACTTTTGAGATATTGGATTCCTTTTCATTCAAACCACATAAGATCAATGTGCTCTTCTCTGAGAAGGTCAGGTAAGCCAAGTCCTAGCTTGTGGGTTTCATGGCAGTCAGGTACAGACTTGCTTCCAGAGATTTTTTTTTTTTTTAGTTATTAAAATTCCTGCCAAGTTCAAGAGCTAATGATGCTTCCACATAAAGTCCTATCATATAGACGTGGTCTATTTGTGAACACATTTGCAGCAGAAATCTATAATTGTGTCTGGTTAAGTTAAAGTAGATTTCTGGGGAGACTTCCTGGAAAATTCAAATGCCCAAAATGTCATTTAGGAAAAAGTGAGTTTGAGTGTCAGATTGCCAATTTACATGGATCACCTCATTCACTTAGTCAGCAAATATTTATCATGCACCTACTATGTACCAGGCTATGCTTCAGACACCAGGGGCACTAAAATGACTAAGACACAGGCCCTGCTCTGTGTGCTGGTGACACAGGCGTGTGAGCACACACAGCTCAAGTAGGACTGCTAATGAAAATATCTTCAGCAGGCAAAGCATTAGCAATTTGTTACTGCTCCACTTAAAACTGCTCGTGCTCAAAAGCAGTTTGTCAGAGTTTTCTGTGTGGGGGTGGGGACAGTGTGCCACTGGCATCTAGGGAGCAGAGGCCACTGATGCTGCTAAATATCCTACAGTGTGGGGGACAATCCCATCCACAACAGAGGATTATCCAGCCACAAATATCAACCATGCTCAGGTTCGGAAACCCTGCACTAGAGCAAAGCAGCATCTGCACTGAGTTCAGACATTACATGCAAGTTCCTGAGCTCTGCTCTATCCTGCTGGTCTTGACAATCCCATACTGACCTCCCTCTGTTGCGTTCTGTTGTCAAGGCATACCTCAATTCTAGTGAGTGGGGGTGTTCGAAAGGCAGCTTTTTAAAGTTTATTTTTTAGGCTTAGACACCGAGATGCTTCTATCTTAGAATTTTTTCTCTGTGTCCTTTGTCTGTTGTTCTTTTCCCCAAGTCACATCTTGATGGCTTGCGTGATGAGTCAGATGGCCTTTCTGAAGCCAAGGTTATGTGCTTCTGGACAGCCCTTTGCCCCATTCTCTAAGGAGGCAGGCTTTCAGCCCCAAGGTGCTTAGAGATTGCTGATCCATTCTCTTTCTCCTTTTCCAGACCTTTTATAAAGTCTTTATTTCCGGAAAATCTGCAAGCTGACAAGAAAGGGCGCCCAACTACTGCCGGGAGCAAAATAAAGGTTAGTTTTATTTGGGGAAGTTTCTAGGAGTTGGGAATTGCACCCTCAGCCCAGGATGAGGTCGGGGGAGATGTAAGGGGATGGTTACAGGAGATGCCCAGAAGTCATCTCGCTGCTTGTGAAAAGGTTACAGGATGTAGGCTGAATTTGATTTGGCTGTTCTGAAACCCCAAGTGGATATTAAGTACCTCATAGCTTAATAGTCAGCAGATAATAATCAGCTACTTTCAAAGAGGAAATGGCTTTAAACTGAATCTGGAAAAATTTCTGTTAAAGCATCAGAGAAATTTTGTGGTTCCAAGCCCTGTCTTGGATATTGATGACAGTTTTCCAGGCCGGGCTGAAAAACTTGCCAAGTATGGAACATTACTTGCCAGAAATTCCACTTTGTCTTTTAGGGGCAATTTCTGCATCCCTCTTCGCTGGGTCTTGAAGACCCCTCCTTGCTGTGACTTGCAGGCCTTTCTGGCCA
>NW_007737681.1:25471-26433 GCF_000696425.1 Galeopterus variegatus | reverse complement strand
ATCCCTCTTCGCTGGGTCTTGAAGACCCCTCCTTGCTGTGACTTGCAGGCCTTTCTGGCCATGGGGTGTGTCAAAGTCAGAGGAATTCTCCCAGTGTTTCTCAGGAGCCCCTGTGGACAGTGCTCTGTCATTTGAGCCACTGCGTGATGGAATTTATTGTCCCTAATTATGCTCTGAATGGAGTGGTTGTGTCAAACACAATTATATAACTCCGAGAAATAGTCACTAAACTATTTTTTAAAAACAATATCAGTTAAGAGTATTTTTTTAAAAATCGTACCAGTTAAATACCTCCCCGGTTTTACAATCGAAGGGATGGTCAAGTGATTATCAGGTTCGCTTGCCTGTATTCAAATCCCAGCTCTGGCTTTTGCTAGCTGTGTGAGTGCCAGCATGTCACTTACACTCTCAGTGCCTCTTTTGTTTATCTGTGAGATGGGGATCTTAGTACCTATCTTAAGTGGTTGCTGTGATAATTAAATTTAATAATTCTTCTAAAACATCTAACACAGTGCCTGAAACATATTGAACACAAAATGTATATGAGCTCCTGTTACATTTGACCCTCAGTCCCCTCTCTGTACCTTGCTTATTTGTCTCTGCTTAATTCTGAGGGTCACTTGGATGTGTGTGTGCTGGTTCCCTGCCTCGGCTTTCCATTCCCCCTTGTTCACTCTGTGTCCAAATCCCACAGGTCCTTCTCACTGTGCACACCGTGACTGTCATTGTCTGCTCTGTTCTCTGGCTCTTTCTTTTCTGAGTGTCTCATGTATGGAAATTTGCCTCCCCAGCCCTTGGTAAGCTTCCTGAGGGTAGAACCACTGGCTGGGATGAAGGGAACAATCAGTGAAAGCTCAGTAGTGAGAAGATCCCAGTCAAGAGGAGCCTTCCTTCAGGTTTCGTGGAGGAAGTCAGGTGCAAGCTGGGTTTGAGCTGAAGGCTAGAGCCCTCTGAGTTTCAGG
>NW_007737681.1:21682-25220 GCF_000696425.1 Galeopterus variegatus | reverse complement strand
TCTGCTCTGTTCTCTGGCTCTTTCTTTTCTGAGTGTCTCATGTATGGAAATTTGCCTCCCCGGCCCTTGGTAAGCTTCCTGAGGGTAGAACCGCTGGCTGGGATGAAGGAAACAATCAGTGAAAGCTCAGCAGTGAGAAGATCCCAGTCAAGAGGAGCCTTCCTTCGGGTTTAGTGGAGGAAGTCAGGTGCAAGCTGGGTTTGAGCTGAAGGCTAGAGCCCTCTGAGTTTCAGGGACATCATGCCCAAAGAGCTAGAGAAATTCAGTAGCCCCAGGATGGTCACTGGGTTAGGTTGACTGGAGCAGAGAGCTGAGGGCAGAGACCAGATGAACTTCTCATGAGGCCCCCAATATTACTGTCTACTTGAAGTTTCTGACTCATGCCTTCACTTCAAGGTCTTGGATAAAGATTCACTGTGGGCTGGAAAATCTAGTCATAAGACTGTCACACTTAGAACCAAGGGGCCCAGATCATCAAGGTTGTGATGACTCATTTTCAAGTGGTCTGGATTATTCCCTGTAAAAAGGAGAGTGGGGGTAGGTAGGGACATTTTTCTCCTCCTTCAAAGGCTCGACCCTTTCTTTCCTTCATGTTCTCGTCTAGTTGAATGCCTTAATTGCAGCTTTTCTGGGCTGTAGTCAAACTGTTTAGGATGACAAGTCTCAGGCCATTGCCTAGCTGAAGTCAGCCAGCTTATGTAAAGGAAGTGTCCTGTATTTTCTCACCCCCAATCATACCCTCCTTGGTGGATTGTGTGACCTATGTCTGCCTGGTGGTCTACCTCCAAGTGAAAGTGAAAGTCTCCCTGTTTTATATGTCCCCTCCAAGACACCTCTTAGAGATACATAGCCATGGCCCAATCCTCTTGTACCTTCCATGGCCACAGTGAATTGCAGATATCATTCAGAATCATCTGAATGATATCCCTGAGGTTAAAATATTTGAAGGGATCCTGAGTTCCTTGAAAGAAAAATTAAATTTATGTTCAAGGTAGTTCTAGTGTTGGCTATTCTATTGTATGCTAATTACTTAAAAATTTAAAATTCATCTGTAGGATTGAATTAATAGATAATGCATTTGGCAGGAACTATAATTCTCTTAATTATAAGTAATTAAAGCCACTATAATTAATAACACTTGATTTTGAGCCTTCAATAAATTCTATATTGTTGCAGCTGGAAGGAACCAATATTGAAATTAGAGCCAAAGATCTATGCTACAGAGAAAGGGAATCCAGCTAAGAGCTGGGAAAGGTGCACTGGCTGCGACTTTATCTGAGAGAGGCTGGAACTGTAATGGAAGCAGATATGACAGAGGAGTTGTAGGCATCTTGCGGGTGATTGGACTGGTTGATTTTTAACATCTGTTCCAACCTTTAGATTGAGATATTAGAGGTCTGCTAGTTCAACCTCCTTACTTTACAGATGGAGAAACTGAAGCCCAGAGAGATTTAGTGATTTGTCATGTCACTTGCAAATAACATAGTCGGGACCCCAACTCAGGCCTGCTAGTAATGTGTGCTGACGGTAGGACGAGGAGCTTTCACCCTAGACCTTTTCTCACTGTCCTGTGCATCTTCCTGATTTGACTCCTGCTTCTGTTGAGCAAGTACCATTGGTAGCTTTCTGTCCTCATAGCTGAAATCTTCTTGGCTGGAATCATGCCTCAGTTACTAGTTCCTGCTTCACATCCTCCTTCACAGAGGACATCTAAAGGTGACTCATAGCTATTGAAATTCACAATAACTTTGATGGTTAGGATGTATTCCTGTTAGCTGAAATTAATTATTCCACAACCTAACCGCTCTTGTCTAATCCTAGCTCATCCAGTTAATTCCTTTTATATCACACTAAATTACCCCGTATCTTTGTTAGGAAGGCAAAATAGGATTGTGGCTAAGAAACAGACTTGGTAGTACATCGACTTGGGTTTAAGCCGTACCTTCGTTGCTTGCTAATTGTGTCATCTCAAGCAATACTTTATTTCATAAAGGCCTGGTTTCCTTGTCTAAAAAACAGGAATAGTAATAGTAGCTACCTCTTTAAGTTGCTGTGAGGATAGATGAGATGGCCCTTGTGTCTTGCCCGTGATGCACATGCACACTCCTTAAATGTTATCCATTACAATTTTGAGCTAGACAGAACTACATTAAGTGAAATATCAACTTAAGTCATACTTGCCTCTGTATGTTTCCTTGTGCTAAAGTGAAAGAAGGTACGCTTATGATAGAAAAGTCTGCAAAGTTATTCATGGAAATTAAAAGTTTTAATTAAATGAAAACCTGGGCCAGCCTGTGCCTCACTTGGGAGAGTGCGGTGCTGATAACACCAAGGCCATGGGTTCAGACCCCTATATAGGGATGGCTGGTTAGCTCACTTGGTAGAGCATGGTGCTGACAACACCAAGTCAAGGGTTAAGATCCCACTACCAGTCATCTTTTAAAAGAAAAAATTTTTTTAATAAATAAGTAAATGAAAACTTAAAATCAAAAAATATAAGCTAAAAAATTAAGACTTTGGGGACTTAGTAAAAAAAGTTTTGTTAGAAGCAACTCTGTAGTCCCTTTCCAGCTTCACCTTATGTGTTGCAGAAATCATCAGATTTGTTCTCAAGTGCAATCTACATCATCAAAGAAGATAAGAGGCAATTTACTTTTTCATCATGGGGCTTTGCTTTAATCATGCAACCTCTGCAGCTCTGTCCTCAATTTCAAGCATTGCAAAAAAATGCTTGTTTTCTGCACATCTAAACAGAGAACTTAATTCACCAGTGAACATCTTGTTTTGAATATACCCAATAGTTTTTCTCAAGGGTTTCAGATTTCCCAAACCCATGAAAACAGAAAAGCCCTAATTGCAAGAGTGTTGTCTATTGCAAGCAAATCCCTTCTGCTGACTTTGTAATGGTTTTCTGGCTTTGGAGATGCCATTGCACTATTTTCTTTTAGAGGTTTTCCCTCTTCATGTTGATTTGCTTGGAAGTAGACTTTGCATATGTGCCACACATCCTTGGACCCACACGGTGAGCTCAGCTGTGTGGTGGTAATGCTGATGTGAGCTCTGTTCCTGTTGCTTCAAACAAAGTTTGAGATTCTCATGAGTTGAAATACATCATAAGCAATTTCAGCTTTACTTACGTGGCTTTTTCTGCTTGAACACAGTTCCACTTTGGGTGCCGAGTGTATAGGTAGTAATAGATGATTTTATACGGAATATTTTAGCTTTGCAAAGGAGTAAATAATTTGCCACATGGAAAGTGCTCAGAATCTGCAGGTTGTAAAAAGAACAACTTCTTCTTGAGGAATAAGTTGAATGAAATGGCATACAAGAAGTTTATAAATCCTGAGATTTCTATGAATCTTCCATCCTTTAACTATGAATTTCCATCATTTTAATAAGGTGATTCTTCATTGGTTGGATTGAAAGTGTAGGGGATTTGATGATTTATCTTTGCAAATAATTTGCCAAAAAAAAAATAATGAAAGCAATATATTTACAAAGGCCCCCTCAATCAATATAAAATGCACTTAATTTGTTA
>NW_007737681.1:19669-21148 GCF_000696425.1 Galeopterus variegatus | reverse complement strand
AATGAAAGCAATATATTTACAAAGGCCCCCTCAATCAATATAAAATGCACTTAATTTGTTAATAACTGACATGCTCTCTGGTGCCCCAGGAAAAGAATTGTAAGAGAAGATTTACTGGGTTTTTTGGTTTTTTTGTTGTTTTGTTTTATTAGCTATACTAAACATGCCTAGTTCCTTTCAAAGATCGAATTTCAAACCCATTTAAGAGTGTTAAAATCATCATAAATGTCAGCAGAGCTTCAAGAAGGTTTAGTAGACCTGTCTTAAGCTTAATGAACACGTTGTCATCAAGATTAATTCCTAGCTATATATTTCCACAGTGGAGTTTCACAAGTCTCCTTTCAAAGTTGGTCTGCTTAGAGAAAGTTTCATGTTTCTGATATGATTCTTCCTTTCTAGAAACAAGCCAATGACCTTGTGAGCACCCTGATGAAATGTACACCCCACTACATTCGCTGCATAAAACCAAATGAAACCAAGAAGCCCAGAGACTGGGAGGAGAGCAGGTACGGTGCAGATGGGGAGGTCGAAGCTGGCTTAAGTGGGCACCTCTGTATTTTTTCCTCTGCTCCAGATGAGCCATCCTGTACCACAGACAGGAGCAGTTTCATTTGCCCACACATGTGTTTGTCACATCCCTGTCTTAACTTTTTCAGGATGAAGCCTGTATATTTTTCCCCTCCTTGTCTTTTCCTAAAATGTTAGCAGTGCCATTCAGCTCAGAATTAGCAATTTATAATGTTGATCTTGGCTAGTCTGGGAGCAGATGGAAAAAACAAAACAAAACCTTAATACCGCAGAGTCATGATGGTTTTAAAATTTGTTTGAGGCTCTGTGTAGACATTCTTAGTACGCTCGGCTCCTGGTCAGCACCCACAGGATGTGGCCTAGAATGCTTAGCTCGGGGTTGAAAGTGAAGGGCTGAGGAGCGGGTTGAAAAGCAATCTGTCATTTACTGTCACTCGGGAAGATACTGAGGACATGCTGGAGGTTCTGCAGTTCCCCTTAGGCACTGTGTTGAAGAGCAGAGTGACCATCTGGGAGGGGAGAGGCCAAAGGGAAACACGGAGCACAAGTCTTCCGTGCGCCCTGTGCCCTGACTTCTGTTCCTCCTACAGCTGGCGTGTAGGGAGGCAGCCTATGCAGGACGAAGTGGAGGTGTAGAGTTGGAAAATGCTAAGGTGATGACTAGAGGATATAATTTTTTATCCAGCAGGGGGATCCAAAGACACATTCCTCAGGGCCTGGTGTCACTGATCATAGGAACATGGGAATGAGGGCTGAGGAGAGACCTCGGGGCTGGTCACTTTAACTACAGAGAGGACCCCAGTTATCATCACTAAATAGTCAAGTCCCGGGATATGAATGTACCAGAATTGCTACCTCTTTTCTTGTCTCTTGGAGAAAAGAAGATAGACTCTTAGGTATCAAGTGACTTAAATCAAGGTTTAACTTCAGCAGGAAAACCAGGATTTAAAT
>NW_007737681.1:17579-19334 GCF_000696425.1 Galeopterus variegatus | reverse complement strand
TCTTAGGTATCAAGTGACTTAAATCAAGGTTTAACTTCAGCAGGAAAACCAGGATTTAAATTGCTGCTAATTACCTCCTCTGAAAGATAGGTGTAGGTCTATTTCCCATCCTGTTAGAAAGATCCTTTCTAAACCATGGTGGACAGACACTATATGATACTTTATAGGAGGGAGAAGGTAAGTAGTAAGGAAAACACCTAGGTCAACGTTCACTGTCTGAAAGTTCTTCATTGTATTTAATACTTCATGTGTCGTCTCAGTCTGTCTTCTCATCTTAAGAAGCCCTGCTACTTGGACATAGGAGCCTTCCATTGTGTCAGTCCATAATCCTTCTGAATCATGTCATCAATAGATGCATATTTCTAAGGCATCTATCCTATTGAATCTCTGAAGTTTTTCAATTTAGTGTAATCTGAGATCCTCCTACAATATTTCCTCCGTTAATGATATTCATTATGTCAGTGATATTCATTGCTCCACTGTGCATCTCTAAGTCACTTTTATCCTAATCCTAGGTCTCTAATCCACATAAGAATTATCCTCACTACTCTTCCACTTGACAGCTCTTCTGTTAGTTCAAGGTGGTCACGGTGGCCGTCATGTCCCCTTGAGTCCTCTCTTCCATGGGATCGTCGCTCTCTGTGGCAGTTCCTCTGGGACATGTGGAATCTGACCGTTCTCCTTCGCAGTCATTCTCCTGGGTGTACTTACTTTGCCCTCTGCTTTTTGGAAATGTGCAGTTCAGTTTCTCCTTTGAGGCCTAGAGGGCAGCGACATTGTCATCTTCTCCCACCTAAGGAGAGAAATCGTCTTTTTTTGCCCTCCTCCACTGGTTTTCACACTTGAATGTTCATCAGAATCCCCTGGAGGGCTTGTTAAAACTCAGATTACCAGGCCCATCCCAGAGTATCTGATTCAGTGGGTCTGAGGTGGGACCCAAGAATTTGCATTTTAAAAATCTCCTAGTTGATGCAGGTGATGCTGGTGGTGATGGCCCAGGCATCCCACTTTGAGAACCACTTATCTCAAGCAAAGGGCTAGACTGGGATTTGGAAGAACTGTGTCCATGCTGACCCATCACTAGGTAGTTTAATGAGGAAGAAACTNGGATTTGGAAGAACTGTGTCCATGCTGACCCATCACTAGGTAGTTTAATGAGGAAGAAACTAGGACTGAAGAGAGAAAGTGTCTTGCTCAAACTAGACAGGGAAGCCTTCATTCTGTTAGTCTGCATTCAGTCCGACGGTATGAATGCTTCCAGATCTGCTCCCCCATGATGTCTGTCTGCCTCTGTCTCTAAGTCCCTCTTGCACCGTGCATGTACATCCCACCTACACACACATGCGCATATATACACACAGCAGAAGGGTGGTGTCACAGGCAACCTCAATAATAAATTGAGAGTCTTGGAAGCAGAGTATGGCTAAGGGGTACCTTAGCCCACCCTTCCCCCATTTTAAACTCTATCCATCCTCTCTTCCCCAGCCCTTCCCAGCAAACAGTCTTAAATGAAAACATCTTGCTTGCCCTATAAGTGCAGTGTTTCCCCGAGCACACCCTCCCCTACCCCAAGTAGATTGCTATGTGGAAAGCTCCTCTAACATAGAAATGTTTCAGCAGTGACTGCTTGGAATTTCCTCAACTCTTTGGGCTGGCCCGGTGGCACACTGGAGAGTGCGCCGTTTGGGAGCACGGGGGCGCTCCCGCCGAGGGTTTGGATCCCATGTGGAGACCGGTTCCCGCTCACTGGCTGAG
>NW_007737681.1:11584-16896 GCF_000696425.1 Galeopterus variegatus | reverse complement strand
CTGATTCATTAAAATATCAGAAAATGGATAAATAAGACAGCGATACACTTTATTCAGTAAATCCACATAGGATTCTCCCATGGTATTTTCAGGGGGGGAGGTGGTTGTTTGTTTCCAACTCCTTCTTTTTTTTGAATTGCAGCAAATAACTTCATGACATGTGTTCATGTACACTGGTTTTAAGAAGTTCCAGGTGTTAGTTGGTCAGCTGTTGATTTATATTTCCAGTAGGATCACTTTCTGGGATTCCTCCTTAATCCCAGTTCAGGCTTATTGTGTGACAGATGGTTTCACTCCATCCGTGAGCGTGGCGCATTGGGGTCTGTGAAAGGCAGAGTGCTTTGCTGGTGGGGATTACACACTCAGCTGAAGTTCTTGGTGGAGAGGGTTACTCATTGCACAAGTTTATGAGCTGTGGGATTTTTCTTTTCCTGTTGCAAATGTGCTTTTGTTTGACTACTGACAACGTTGCTTGCCCTGGATTCCAAATTGCTGCTCTTGCAGAGTCCTCAGGCCTTGACTTACTTGAGTTAATGGCCAAGGACAGCCTTGGAGAGGATTCCTCCCATGAGATGGGGATGGCACAACCAAGGGAACAATGGGTCATTGTCTGGCCAGTGTCTACTGAGGAGGTGACGGCGCCCCAGGAATATGCAAAAATCAACTTTGATGACATGAAATTTTAAACATTATAGGATTTTCTGCTGAACAAAATTTCTGTAAGAAAATCCCCTGATGGTGGGAGATATAATGAATGAAACTATTTTAACATGAGGAATATTCTTTCCTGTGTGATTCATGGGAAAGGAACGTTTCTGCCCAGATCAGTGATGATGCGTTCCCTGCCCATGGGAGTGAAGCCAATATTTGTAAAAAGTACTTTTATATGAGCAAATATCTGAAATGGGCAACCTCATGTGTGTTTTCCTTACAAGAGAAAAGGCCAGGGGTGAATTTCAGATTTGGAAGATGAGAGAAAGGAAAATTAATTATTTTCCTGAATCAGATTTCTACTCCTTTAGTTCACCAGATATTCCTCCCTCTCTCTGACTTATCCAGGCAAGTGTGGATGGATACTGGATATTCTTTCATGTAAAGGCTTTTTAAAAGTTAATTATCTCAGAGTAAACATTTCTGGATGTTGGCTCAAATAAGACCAGGCAGACATGAGACTTTTTAAACACGGCTCACCACCTGGCCTCATGGAGCCTCAAAGGCTCCATGGATCTGCCTTTACCCCCTCCTCCTCTCCCACCACCCCAAGCCATGGCCCTTCCCATCCTTGTGCCTCTGCTTTCTCGGGGCCCTCTGCCTTCCCCTTCTGTGCACCTGATAAGTTCCACTCATCCTTCCGGCCCAGCCACATGACACTGCTGCTGAGAATTCGCCTGCTGTGAAAATACATCTCCTTCTCCATTCTGTCCTGGTTTACTTATTGTAGCTGGGAATATACTAGAATAAAACTTTACAGGCCGGCCCGGTGGCGCACTGCTACAGTGCGCTGCTTGGGAGCGCGGCGGCGCTCCCGCNTGAGGGTTGCGATCCGTTGCCGGACACGAAAAAAGACAAAAAGAAAAAAAAAAAAAAAAACTTTACATCACTCCTGCCAAGAACTAAGGTTTTTACATGAAAGGTACCCATCTAGAAATTAAGAACTTTGATCATCACCCCCATTTTACAGAAAAGGAAGCTGAGGCACAGATTACATAGCAGCAGAGCCAGAGGTGCACCAGGAACCCGGCTCCAGAGCCTGGCTCTTAACCCCTGTGCTGTCTGTGGTCTCCAGCAGGAATCAGAGCACTGTCCTTTCTTGCTGTCCCTAGCACCTTGCATAGGGACTGTGTGTGATGGGCACATAGTTGACTTCAGCAATTAAGAGGCTTAGTTGGAAGTGACGGTTTGCATGAGAGCCATGCTGGGGAGACAGCAGTCTGGAGCCTGTGTGAAATTGCAATGAGGATGTTCCTAATTGTCTTTTCTGCACAGCAGATCATGAAGGGCCCGTTCTCTGGAACCCATCATTAGCACGGTGAAATATAGCAATTGGGGAGTGTGAGGGGCTACCTTTCTATCACAGCACAATTCTGACAATCCATCTTCAAAAGAAAGAGAGTTTACTTTTCGTTTCTAATTTTCCTCAAATTCCATGTTTCCAAGTATCTGTATTCAGCCAACCTGCGTGGGACACAGCCCAGGCCTGATTTATCTCCCAGAGTGGATGATCCAAAGCAAGTATTCAGACTGTACTGGTGTCCAGAACACTGTGCTTCTCAGCAAGAGGTGGACTGTCACACTGCTCGTGTCCCTGCACCACCCCAGACCTCCCCAGCCCACCAAATCAGCATCTCCAGGGTGTGGACGTGGGACTTATTTTCTGATATGAGAATCCCCATGTATCAGAACAGAAATCTATTAGTACTCTGCATCCATTTTCCAAAATACATTGCTAGATTTTTACTGTTTCAAAAACTAACTAAAACTATAATCCAGGTATATTTTTAGACATTTTTTATTGGAACATACTTGATTGTACATATCTTAGGGGAACAGCATTAAATATCAGTACTTGTGTGCAATATGTGATATTCAAGTCAGGATAATTAGTATATTCGTCATTATACAATGTAATTGATTTTCAACATTTTTAGACCACTTTTAACTTAGGGATTTGAAACTAATAGTTTTCTATATCCTTTCTTAACTTGTATTAGAAATGCGTAAATGTGTAGCATTATTAAGTCTAGAATCAATATTAAATTTATGACTCAATAGCAAAAACAGCTCCAGCATCATTTAAGTCAAAAGTTGTAAGTTCTTAACTTTAATCTTTTGAAAAACTGGTATTTTTGTTCATAATCTGGATCATAGGTTTATGGGTTTTTGTTTCACCATGATTCTTTGAAATAGATATATAATGCCTTCTTATATAATTGCTGTATTTCATAATAAAATGTTTTTTAATTAATATTATATAACCTGAGAGGTCAGCTCAGTGTTTGAACATTATAAATTGCAGTCTTTTTAATATGTTTTGCTGCAGCTTGGAATTCGGAGTTTGAGGGGATGACTGGTAAGCGTGCAGGGTGAAAGGATTATCCAGTAATGCCCAGGTTCTGTCTTCTCCTTTATAGGGTAAAGCATCAAGTAGAATATTTGGGTCTCAAAGAAAACATTCGCGTGAGAAGAGCTGGTTACGCCTATCGACGCATCTTCCAAAAATTCCTACAGAGGTAAGAACTAGTGACTCTGGACTTTGAAAAAAAACAGGTTATTGAATTATTGAGATACAATTCACCCGTGTAAAGTGTATGATTCAGTGGCTTTTAATACATTCACAGAGTTGTGCATGCATTACCACAATTAATTTTAGAACATTTTCTTACTGTGAAAAGAAGTCTTGCTCCCTTTAGTTGTCAACCCCTGATTCTCCCCTCGTCCTCTGCCCTGGGCAATCACTAATCTGGTCTTTTCATATAAATAGGATTATATATGTGTCATTTGTGGCTGGCTTCTTTCACTTAACCTAATGTTTTTAAGATCCATCCATGTTATAGCATGTCTGCACTTAATTACTATTTATTGCTGAATACAGTCATCCGTAGGTATATCAAAATCTGCAGATTCCCAAGTCCTCTATATAAAGTGGCATAATATTTGCATATAACCAATGCACATCCTCCCGAATACTTGAAATCATTTCTAGATTACTTTTATAATACCTAGTACAATGCAAATGCCAGGTAAGTATTTGTTATATTGTATTGTTTTCTATTTGTATTTTTTTGTTGTTGTTGTATTGATATTTTTTATTGTTTGTGGTTTTTTTCCAAATATTTTCAATCCATGGTTGGTAGAATCTGCAGATGTGAAACCCATGGATACAGAGGGCCAATTGTAATATTCCATTGTGTGGATTTACCAAATGTTACTTGTTCATTCATCAGTTGATAGATATCAGTTGTTTCCACTTTGGGGCTATTATGAATAATGCTGTGATGAAAATTTATGTACAAGTTTTTGTGTGGACACGTTTCCATTTCTCTTGGGTATATACATAAAAGTGGAATTGCTGGGTTATATGATAACTCTATGTTTAACCTTCTTGAGGAACTGCCAAATTGTTTTCTCAGAAGTGGCTGCAACATTTTACATTCCCACCAGCAGTATTTGAGGGTTTCAATTTACCCAGATCCTTGCCAACATATGTTATTATCTGACTAACCCTCCTAGTGGGTGTGAAGTGGTATCTCTTTGTGGTTTTGATTTACACTTCCCAGATGGCAAATGATACTGAACATCTTTTCATGTGCTTATTGGCCATTTGTATTTCCTCTTTAGAGAAATGTCTGTTCAGGTCCTTTGCCCATTTTTTAATTGGGCTTTTTGTCTTTTTATTATTGAGTTGTAATAGAATTCTTTTTACCAGTATTTGTTGTAGAATAAATCAGTAGCCACAAGTATTTAGTAGGCTGTCTGCTTAGTTTAACATAAGTTCAAGAATTTATAATGGTGACCCAAGAAGGGCTGAGGTATAACTTGACTGAGCAAATTAACAATATGAGGACAATTTCAGGAAAATATTTAACTTACTCGAGAGAATAAGCTTAAAGTATTTAACTTCAAAATTTTTTTACAATCCATGTATAAATCTAAACTGGTTTCTGTATTTCGTTTAATGTATATTTGGCAAGATCTATACTTAAATTGTTCCTATTTTGTGTTACTTGTTTATGAAAAGGATAAAATTTAGTGTCCATAAAACATTGCATCATTCTAACTTCTCTAATGATTCTGTGCATTTCCACTGTATTTTCTACATTTGTTTAACTTCCTTTAAGAAAGAGAGAAGCAAAAAAAAAAAAAAGAAGGAAAGAAAATTTAGCATTTTAATCAGAAAACAATTATGTCTTCCTGGTATATGATACAAGAGCAGGATATAAGGATTTTTGTTATTATTATTATTCAATTTTTAAATTGGTCATGAATACTTATGAGATACAAAGCTGATTGTCAGCCCTCGTGCTCAAGATGTGAAGGCCAGATCCATACAGGCGGCATGCACCGTACCACAAATTGTGTTTGTACCCCCATCCCCATATTACTCAAATTTTATGTAACAAAGAACTAGCAGGCTGAAGAGCTTAATTACTCTCTTTGAAATCCAGTACTGGTAATAAAACAGTTCTTCCTTTGGGGATGTTACTTCTTGTGCCATGAGATTAGGATGGCTGACTCTTCAGTTAAAGACTTCAACATAGGGTCAGTCATTCCGTACAATAAAGCCTCATTAGCTCAGTCCCTACACATTCAAG
>NW_007737681.1:8385-11033 GCF_000696425.1 Galeopterus variegatus | reverse complement strand
CCGTTGCCGGTCCCGGTCCGGTACGGGCGCGACACTGAGGGTTGCAATCCGTTGCCGGTCACGAAGAAAAAGACAAAAAGGAAAAAAAAAAAGTAAAAGCTGAATGGAAAAGAATGTGAAGGCCAGATCCATACAGGCGGCATGCACCGTACCACAAATTGTGTTTGTACCCCCATCCCCATATTACTCAAATTTTATGTAACAAAGAACTAGCAGGCTGAAGAGCTTAATTACTCTCTTTGAAATCCAGTACTGGTAATAAAACAGTTCTTCCTTTGGGGATGTTACTTCTTGTGCCATGAGATTAGGATGGCTGACTCTTCAGTTAAAGACTTCAACATAGGGTCAGTCATTCCGTACAATAAAGCCTCATTAGCTCAGTCCCTACACATTCAAGTTGCTGGAATATCCAGATAGTTTTGGAGGAGGGTTAAACTAGGAATAAAATTCACCCTCACTGTTCTTGGAACAGAAGGGTCCAATACACTTATAGTGTAAGGCGGACTTTAAGAAGTATTTAAGAAGTTGAGAAAATAAATTTGCACAGCTTTTTCATCACTATAGCACCATCCATTTGCTGACAAACAACTGAGATGTTAGTTATAAGATTTTGATCTTCCTTAAACAGGTTGGTAACACTAGCTTAGAACAGGATTTCTAACCTCATCTATTGACATTTTAGGCCGGATGATTCTCTGTTGTGGGAATCTGTCCTCTGTATTGTAGCAGCCTTCATGACCTCTACCCACTAGATGCCAGTAGTACACCCACCCCCCATGTGACAACCAAAAGTATATCCAGACGTTGCCAAATGTGGAGGCACAGCCAGGTGATAATCTCCGGCTTAGAACATCATTAAAGATTTTGCAAAATGGCATTCCTTTTTTAATTAACAGAAAAAGGTCAAGTACAGAACATAGTGAATGAAAAGTATTTTCTTCATCTTTCCCTAATTTAGACAGGCCTGCCTTCAACTGTTCCAAAGCATTTATAATTTTATCCTCCTTCAATATTTATTGTGTAGGTAAAATCTCTCTACTTGATATTTGCAAATTCTTTCTAATGGGCATTACTATTAAAAACTGATCAGGGGCTGGCCGGTTAGCCCAGTTGGTTAAAGCGCAGCCTTATAACACCCAGGTCAAGGGTTTGGATCCCCTTACCAGCCAGCCGTCGCGTCCACTCCCTCTCACCTCCCCCCCAAAAAAAACTGATCAAATCTTTTTTTTTTATACCCAGTCAGTCTTGTTTTTTTCTGTTTTGGGGGGGTCCCCCTGAGAAACCAATTCTGAAAGACCTGCTTCCTTTCATATTATTTTTAAAAATANGGCATTCCTTTTTTAATTAACAGAAAAAGGTCAAGTACAGAACATAGTGAATGAAAAGTATTTTCTTCATCTTTCCCTAATTTAGACAGGCCTGCCTTCAACTGTTCCAAAGCATTTATAATTTTATCCTCCTTCAATATTTATTGTGTAGGTAAAATCTCTCTACTTGATATTTGCAAATTCTTTCTAATGGGCATTACTATTAAAAACTGATCAGGGGCTGGCCGGTTAGCCCAGTTGGTTAAAGCGCAGCCTTATAACACCCAGGTCAAGGGTTTGGATCCCCTTACCAGCCAGCTGTCGCGTCCACTCCCTCTCACCTCCCCCCCAAAAAAAACTGATCAAATCTTTTTTTTTTATACCCAGTCAGTCTTGTTTTTTTCTGTTTTGGGGGGGTCCCCCTGAGAAACCAATTCTGAAAGACCTGCTTCCTTTCATATTATTTTTAAAAATAGACCAAGCACCAACCTGACTGCTGCAAGTTCTGCCATCCTGGAAGAGCAGGATGACCATGCACTCCTTTTAGGAATGCTCTGTGCCTTAGTCATCTAAGGAAGGGACCCTAAGCATGCTGTGTATTTGTTCCCAGCAGCTGCTTAAGTGAGCTGTGAAGTGACCTTGTTGATTGTCCAGACCTCTCTTACGTGCCCTGCTAGATTCATGATTCCATGCATTTTATGCTGTGCCTAACACTGAGTAGGCATTTAGTGCAATGTATTATGCCCCTTATGTTGAGGAACTTTCATTGAAGTGGTTCTATCCTTGGATGTCACCCTTCTTAGCTCTCCTGCAGTGGGTTTTTCCTTTCAGAAGAGACATAGACAACCCCATCTTATTAAAAAACAGGCTCTTTTATTGTTGTCCCTTGGTTTGAGAATACTGGGAGGAGATTCAAAGTAAAGTTTGGAAGGAAATGTATTTTTTTAACAAAAAGTACATTTTCAGTCTCCCATACTGTATTTCAAAACGATTCTTGAAGCAGTCTACCCAAAAGTGATTTGAAGTTCAGGTATGTCAAAGGGCAGAGAATATTTCTCTGAAGACAACACCATTTTCCAGAAGATGTATGAGTTTGGTATCCTGGTCATGCAGAATTCAACTAGAGTCTGCCACTGACTATCTCATCCTGTAATGCCCTGCAAGTAATTGAACAATCTCATACCTTTATTCTCTCCAAGGCTGAGAAAAGGCTTTATTTGTAAATTTGCTTTCTAGGTATCCGTAGAAAGGCCCCCAAGTGAGAAACAAAAAGTAAAAGCTGTGGGCCGGCCCGGTGGCGCACTGCTACAGTGCGCCGCTTGGGAGTGTGGCAGCGCTCCC
>NW_007737681.1:5097-7625 GCF_000696425.1 Galeopterus variegatus | reverse complement strand
AAAAAAAAAAAGTAAAAGCTGAATGGAAAAGACACATTAGTACCCAGCACAACTGTCCACATATGCATGTATTAAACACCCCTCCCTAGAAAGGGAGCCTGTAGGCCTAAACAGAGCAATGGTTCTGACACTACCTAGAGCATAGTGGTGGCTTAGAAAATAGCATGTGTGTTTAGTACATATTCATTTCGTCTTCGGAAAATACTTTATATTTATCAAAACCATTCCTCTTCACTGAGTACTCAGGAGCAAAAATCAAAAGATGCCTTAATTCTCCTCAGTGCACCACATGTTCTTGAAATAAATCCTGCACTGCTTTAAGCAGTAGAGAGAAGAACCCTTTTCACCACTTTCCCACTGCAACTTTCATGCCTTTAGAAAGTGTTTTTCAAAAAATAAAACTGTTAGAAATGGCAGCCGTGTTGAGTCTTGGCATGGAAAAATATCTTAAGTTCTTCAGAAAGCACCTCTCTCAGCTAGGCAATGTGTGCTCCTTAGCACAGCTGGAAGAAATCAGCCAAAATGTGGATCCTGATTCTTAGGAAGAAAAACGTGGTAGAAACATAAGAAATTTGCAATGTTTATCTTGTAGCTCAATTTACACTTCCTCATGAGCATCCTTCCCTTGACCTAATCTAGCCCCTTGTAATGTGGGGGTGGAAAGGGATGCCTTGTCAAGAAAAGCATTCCAGGTCATGGACAAGAGACAAGGAATAGAAAGCCCAGGAAAGTGTGGGCTGCCAGGATTTTTGTATCCTTGAAGGATACAAACAAGGAAGAGAATCCCAGGCAGGAGAACAGCCAGCACAAAGGCCTTGAGAGGAAATATTGGCATATTTGAGTCTTAAACGGAAAATGACCGATGAAAGAACTGTAGGATATTATCACCATCTCTCCAAAATCATCGTCAGAGCCAGTTAAGACAGTGGCACCGTTGCTGTGGGCAACCTGTTCCCACCGGCATACCCTGAAGAAAGACAGTGAACAGGTGTACTTAGTGAGAGAGCATTATGCTAGAATTATGCCTGGGTCTCTCCATTGGGGTAGCAAAGGGTGGGGTGAGCATGCATCAGACTTCAGGAAAGCAAAGGAAGCTCCGGGCAATCCCCATGCATTACTAAGACCCTCACTGCTATAGCCTTGTCTGGATATAGGAGGGTCTCTGCAAAGTTCCTTACTATAAGAAAACCAAATGAGAGAGGAGCAGCCTTATTTTTATAGGGAAAAAATGTGGATTGCAATAGAGACCTACTTGCAGTTGCACAATAAAGACTCTTTAATTTATGCTTTTGATTGAATCAACTAGGAAAAATTGCATTCTTAGAAACTTACACCCTGAAGGTCTAGCCTTTTATTTCTCATGCCTACCCACCATGAACTTCTCTCCTCATCCATTTAGATTGCCAGTACCTTCCTACTTTTTCACCAACTCCCCTAATCACATCTGGAAAGGCTCTGCTATCAGTCATTTATGCGTGGCTTAATTTGATTAATTAACTTCATTATACCACATACGAAATTTATTTATGCTAATGTGCAGCTTCAACTAGGCGTTTTAATTTTTAAGCTTTTTATTTCTAATTAGGAAAGAGGAGGATTTATTTCTCCAGGAAATTTATGGTATTATCAGGCAAGGTGTGTGTATTTGAGAGAGCAGAGAGGGCTCTTAAAATCAACTTAGTCCCAACCAGCTGGCCCTACAGGAGCCCTAGATCCTGAAGCCATCTCCCTTGGCTGCCATAATCAGTCTAATTCTGATAGTAGTTTAGGGGAACCAAGGAGGGCCTGGCTTCCCTCAAGGCCTGGGGGCCTGTTGCCTGTCCCTAGATGTGTGTGCACATGGGCCACGGCCACCAACTTCACACCCACATGCTCATCTTCTGATGTTTCCTTCCATGATCATATCCTGTAATGTGCTTCTCTCTCCTCTATTATGTCAGCCATAATAGTAATATTTCTAACATAGGCGTGTATAAGTAGACTGTATAATCTTTAGAAGAAATATTTACTTATAAGCCAGTCCATGGCTCATATGCAGTGCTGTGATTAAAGAGACCAATTGGGATTCAAATCCCAGCTCTGATGCTTACTAGCTAAGTAGCCTTGGGCAAACTCTGTCTGTCTCCTACTCTGCAAATGGAAAATGAACCTGGTGAAGTTGCTGTAAGAATAAAATGAGGTCATACAGCTAAAGCACCAATCATAGTGCCTGATGCAGAAAGAGCACCAGATAAATGTCAGCCATTAGTGTTGGTTGATACTGCTGTGTGCCGGGCATCATTTAAGGTGCCTGCTGTCCACTGTGAACCACACAGATGTGGCCTCCACTCTCCTGGAACTCTCATCCTCATGGGGGAGGCATAAATTAATGAAATACACAAACATGAATGTAATTACAAAGTATGGTACAAATTTTTTCCTCTGAAGGAAAAATATTATTTGCTATTAAAGAAAGTAACAGGGGAGCAGTTTTTTTTTTTTTGTCTTTTGTCTTTTTCCGTGTCCGGCAATGGATCGCAACCCTCAGT
>NW_007737681.1:1163-4436 GCF_000696425.1 Galeopterus variegatus | reverse complement strand
TTTGCAAAAAACGCAGTATCTGCAAAACACAATAAAACCAGGTATGACTGTAATCAGCAAATAAAAAATTTTTTTTTTTTGTCTTTTGTCTTTTTCCGTGTCCGGCAATGGATCGCAACCCTCAGTGTTGCCCCCGTACCGGACCGGGGACCGGCAACGGGATCGCAACCCTCGGTGTTGCTCCCGTGCCTCGCTCAGCCAGTGAGCGGGAACCGGTCTGTATGTGGGATCCGAACCCTCGGGCGGGAGCGCCGCCGCGCTTCCCAAGCGGCGCACTATCCAGTGCGCCACCGGGCCGGCCCAGGGGAGCAGTTTTTGATTGGGTGGTCTGAGGCCTGTCTGGAAGTGTCGCTGAAGGTGAGTCACCCTGAGTAGGAGCCAGCCAGGTGAGGAGTTTGGAGAACAGCACACCAGGTGGAGGGGACAGTGTGGGCGAAGGCTCTGAGGATGAAGAAGCCAACCTGCAGGGGACATAGCGAGCTGCGGGGAGAGTAGAAGAGACATGGTTGGAGAATAGCCAAGGACGAGATTGCTAGGACCCTGTGACTCAAGATGCACAGAATTTCAGAGACGAAAGTTCATACACAGTAGTCGCAGCAACTTACTGCTTATAGGGAACTTGATGGAAACCTTTGCATTAATTAAGTGCTCTGAAGAAATCAGGGGAGATCAATAGTATTGAAAAGACCATTCAATGTTGCCTGCGGAGTGTCACTGGTGACCTTCAGCAATGCTAGTTTCCAATAGTGACAGAAAGGACGTTAACTTAGAAACAGTGGGTTAAAAGGGAGTAGGCAGCAGCTCTGTAACGGGCATCCCAGCCTCAGAGCATTTTGCCAGGCGTCGAGGTCCACCCCTAAGCAGTGATAAGTGGATGACCAGTACCCTGCAAAGCTCTTGCTGCCTCACCCCGGCACAAGGCCCAGGCGGTCCAGTCTGAGTCTGATCCTTCTCTCCCCGATTGTCCTCACAGGTATGCCATTCTGACCAAAGCCACCTGGCCTTCATGGAGAGGAGACGAGAAACAAGGTGTCCTCCACCTGCTGCAGTCCGTCAACATGGACAGTGACCAGTTCCAGCTGGGGAAGAGTAAAGTGTTCATCAAGGCCCCCGAGTCTGTGAGTGCACGGCGCATCTCCTGCCCTCGTGTCCTCTCCCTGTGGCACCTCTGCCACCCCACCACGTAGCTGGCTGCTTTTGCTCATCTTCATTCATGCCTTATGTGTCACCTCCTCAAAGAAGCCTGCCCTCCCCTCCCAATACAAGTGGGTTGTTCCCTGCACTGCTGCTCCCTCACAGCCTGTCACTGCCCCTATTCAGAGCACTTAGCGTGTATGAAAAAGTGTCCTCATGTAATGGTTTCTTTTCTCACTGTCTCTCTGCCCTTCTAAGTGGTAATCTCCTTGAGGGCAGGGACTCTGTTTTGAATCCTCAACAGGTTTCTAGTGCCTAAGAGTATCTAGGCTAAAAAGGGACTTCTTTGTCCCACAAAGGAAGCTTGGGTAAACCTACATGCTTATGTAGGTGACACCAAATAAGCCACTTACACACAGGCTCAGGTTTCCTCCTTGAAGGGAGCAGAGTTCTGGGGTGGGAATTTCCAGGATGGGACCTTGAAGACCATGAGAGAGTCTAGAAATGACCTTGAAGGGAAGAATAGGCAGGAGGGGAGATCTCTGGGTTTATAGAACATGAGTACTTATCAGTAAGGCATTCAAACATACACATTTTACAATTCACAAACTTATTAGACCTCTGCAGATTAATTTAGAGAAACCTCTTGATCTTTCCTGATGAGAGTGTGAGCCTCATGAATGTCCAAAGGATTCTCTACGTTGGAACAGAAACCCAATAAAGGCCCTCAGTTCTTCTGCCTACTTAGCTCTGGGGCTATGGAATAAAGACATTACTTTTTAATTTGGAGAAATTGCTGGAACTGAGGTTCAGCATCATCATTTCTTGAGGTTCCCGTAACCATCACAAGACTCCATTTCAAGAGTCAATGGTGAACTTGACAAAATTAGTCATCAAACCAAAGGGAAGTAATATGGGAACTTACAGTATTGGTAAAAAAGAAATCGCTTTAGGCAAATCCTGGTCTCAAAATTCGTTTTCTTCTCCCCTGAGATGGACCCCACAGCTACTGTTCTGTTTACCTTGGAGGATCAGCCTGACGTTCAGAAATGAGAATGGCTATAACTGAATGGCTCTGTGAACCATAAAGATTATTAAATAAATAAGTGGCACACATCGACAGAACCCTTTTATGAAAAGTTCGTGGTAGCATTTTTCCACTCTGAGTTATTTGTAGCTTCACAGCAATTTCATTTCCAAATATAAAATGGAAATGTTGTGTCATACACCATTAAGCAACCCACAGGACCGCTCCTGTTCTTTCTAAAATGGGCTGGAGTGATTTATCAGTACAATGCAGAACTCCCTCTGTTGTTTTATACCCGCTTTTACTTTTTGACTTTCAAAATTTTCATATATAATTAAAACAGCCTTAATATTTTAATTTTTTTTTCTGATTCAGTTGAGCTCTGGGGTTTTATATCCAAAATCAAAATTTATTTTTGGTTTTTCTTCCCCTTGTCTTCCTACCAATTGCTCTATTACCTTCGCTTGTCTCCCTTTCCGCCACCTCTCTACATGTGTGCACACTGTCACCTCCACTGTCTCTCCTCCCCACAACTCACCCATCCACATCTAGCCCTGCTATGCAAGGACTTTTACAAAAATGGTTTTTTAACATCTGCCTTGCATTTCTGCCGTAACTTTTGTAGCAAATGTGCTGAATATACAAAATAACCTATTTGCTTTATGAACTCACATTAGACATCAGACACCAAAGGGTTTGTTTTTATTTTTTTGTTACATGTGTCCATGTTCATTGGCTTTTCTCTCTCTTTTTTTCTTGAACTTCCCTGATTTCTCATCCCCTGGGCTTTTGGAAAGAAACCTGAAACCCAGCTAATCTTTGAACTAGTCTATAGGAAGTTGGAAATTGTTTGCTTCTTCATCCCTTCTCTGAGTCACAAGTGTATTTTCTATGACACTCCCAAAATAGTTCTGGGAAAGAAGGAAACAAAACTTACTCAAAAACCCACCACATAAGATAAGAAACATCAACGAATAGTCTTACAACAGGCAACCGCAGGACTCAGATTTTAAACATTCTGTCCAGTTGCTAGACCATGTATCCCATTTTGGGTTTGGAAATATGCTCCTTCTGCCTATTGTGTATGGCACTGAAGGCTGGGGAATTAAGCG
>NW_007737681.1:0-697 GCF_000696425.1 Galeopterus variegatus | reverse complement strand
CGCAGGACTCAGATTTTAAACATTCTGTCCAGTTGCTAGACCATGTATCCCATTTTGGGTTTAGAAATATGCTCCTTCTGCCTATTGTGTATGGCACTGAAGGCTGGGGAATTAAGCGCCCCCCCGCTTTGGTATTTGGAGTTTGAGGTGTTATTTCTGCACAGTTGGGACTATGAGAAGAAGCTGAGTGGCAGGAGGGGATAGTTGTGGCTCCTAAGTATAGACCCAGATAAACAGAGACAACAAATCAAACCCAGCTGCCTTCAAACCAAATTTGCTTGTTTACTTGTGGAACATTTTTGCAATGACTAGTCATCATCTTTACTTTGGGTTTTTATTGGTCCATTTTATTTTTTCCTAGGTAGTCATGTAAACCACTTCCAAGGTAGATGAGAACATTTCCTACCATTTAATGCATTCATCAAATGCAGATTCACAGGGAAAGACTTGTATGTCAAAGTGAGGAAGGGCCCAGAAGAGCCTGAAAGACTTGATTCCCTTTCTAGTCCCACCTAATCTTATTTCCAATATTCTCATCTGTAAAATGGAGATAACAGAAGTGTGTGGCTCAGGTAGTCATTGAGGTGTGGAATGAAATAATGTGTATAAAGCAGCTGGAATAATTCCTGACCCACAGTAGGCATTCAGTACACTACAGCTATTTGCTATCATCTTCATATTCCCAAGCCTGGTAGAG
>NW_007737680.1:26276-50756 GCF_000696425.1 Galeopterus variegatus | reverse complement strand
AAAAAAAACAACCTGAATCCACATGTTTAGGTTAATATTGATGGAGAAACAGGCTTAGAACTATGAAGAGTCATTCAAATTTGTCAGTAAAAATTTAGAAGCTGTGATAAAATACCAAATATTCCTGGTTCCTTTGAAATTATCACTTAAAATTACCATTGGATTAGGAAAGCAAAAATTGTTAAAATAATGTAACAGGTGTGGCTACACCCAGGTTACATTGGCCTTGTGAGAACATAGCTTCAGCACAGAATCTCCACAAACACGGCGTGACGTTCAAGACACCACTAGATGGCTATCTCTTACAGTCTTCTGCACACACCAGAAAGGGTTTTTTCTCTTCTGGTGTACTGAATGTATGGAATCCTGAAATGGTAACCATTTGTCTTAGTTACATTAAGACCTTTATTTAGGAAATATATTTAATGAGTATAACGAACAGAGTAGAGCATAAACAGAGGAAGGTTTGTGGTCCCAATCCCTATGTCATCTCTCAACATTCTTCTTTCTTTTCATTTTATGCTCCAGCCATACTGGACTTTCAATTCCTTGAATGTAAACTCTAAAATGGTTTTGTTTCTTCTATCAGGACCACTCCCACTCCACTAATCAACTAGCTCCTCAACTTTCAGATCTTAGGTGTTATATATATCCAAAATGTCTTTCTTGACAATTCAAATTAGGGGTCTCTGCTGTGTGTATCTATAGCACTTTGTTCTTTCCCTATATTGTAACTGCCCAGTTTCTGGTCTGTATTTCACACTTGTGTTCGAATCCAACCATATTTAGCAGCTATTCTGTGCCTTTAAGTAAGTTTTCTAACCTTATAAATATAATGACAACAACCTTTAACAATTGTTTTGTGGATTTAAAAATAGTTCATGAAAAATACCCAGTCCAGTGCATATCATAAAGTAGGTATTACTAAGTTATAGCTATTACAACTACTAACTAAAAAGACAAAAAGACAAACTATAGTTGCAACATAAATCTGCCTCAACCTATGGTTTACCTAAAGTTTTTAAAATCAGTTCCTATTTCCTAGTCAACTACTGGGATTTTTATAATAGAGGGGGAAAAAAAGCTCCCTTTATGTTTACAGCCCTTTCTTTTCTCAAAAAGTGACTTATGGAGTTTTGATATATTGTCCTCTTGTTCTCTCAGAACTCATGTGGAAATCTGATCCCCAACATGGCAGTGCTCGAAGCAGTTTGAGTCATGGGGGGTGGAACCCTCATGAATGGATTAATGCTCTCCTGGGGGGCAGGGGGTAGGGTAGTGAGTGAGTTCTTGCTCTATTAGTTCCCGTTGAGAGCTGGTTGTTTAAAAGACCTTGGCACCTCCTCTCTCTCTCTTGCTTCCTCCCACCGTGTGATCTGCTTGTACCCGCCAGCTGCCTGCCACTTTTCACCATGGGCAGAAGCAGCCTGAGGCCCATGCCAGATGCAGCTGTCCCAGAATCGTAAGCCAAATAAACCTCTCTTCTTTATAAATTACCCAGTCTCAAGTATTCTGTTATAGTACACAGAACAGACTAATATAGTCATTACAGTTGCCATAGTTATTTGGTTCCTTGCATTGCCAAAGGAGTCTAGCCCTGTACTTTATCTTTTTTAGTCTATTTTTGGAGAAAGAACTATCCCTGTTCCAGTGTTCTGGATGCCAGCCCTCCTAGCACCCCCCTAGAGCCTTTCCTATCTTCTCTCTTTTCTAATACAACTTCTCTGCCTGATACTTGACTCACAGGCTATATACACACTCACTTAGGAACTATCTTAAATGGTCCTGGAGGTGGGGAGAGACCCTTCTCTGACACAACATGTCTTTCAAGCTTCTTCATCTTTCCTCTTTCCAAATTTCAACACCATCTGGAAGAACTTTCTGTGATAATAAAAATACTCTATGACTGTGCTGCCCAACATGATAGCCACGAGGCACACAGAGCTACTTAGTACTTGTAATGTGGCTAGTGCACCCGAGGAACTTAATTTAAAAATCTTACTTTTAATTACTTTGTATTCAAATTTAAATAGCCACATATGGCTAATGTCTGCTGTAAAGGACACGGCAGTTCTACTTGCTGATTCATCCTTCCTCACGTCCTCTTCCTTTCCTATACCGAAGGCATTTGCTCCCACTTCCTACTTCACCCCTGGATGGGCTTCTGTATGAGCTGATCAGGAGCTCCTAATTGCCAAAGCCAACAGACTCTTCATCTTGACCTACTGGTAATATACAGCCCTGCTGAAAGTCCCTTTCAGAATCTCTCCCTATAATGTTACCCTTTATAGGTCTTCTCCACCTGTGTCTTTGCTTCCTCTTTTTCTTCTGTCCAACGTATGAAAATGTTGGCGTTTCCTGAGGTCTGTCACTGGCATATTTTTCTCCCCTGGTGAAGGCCTCTTCCTGCTGGGTGATCTCAGTCACTCACAAGGTGTAAGCCCCTACCTCCAGGCAAAGGACTATCAAATCTGGAGCTCCCCTAGCACCAAAATAGTATATAAAACTGCCTTCTGGAAATTTCCACTGGATGTCTATCTCATAGGCATTTTGAACTTAATATGTCTAAAACTGAGCTCTTTATCTTCTCCCCATGTGTTACCTTTTTCATAGTATCTCTCTCACTGATGACCATTTTGATCAATCAATTTGGAAAATTGGATTCATCCCTGTTTTGCCAGTGAGTCACAAAGTCCAACCTATGCTGGTTCGTCAAAATCCTCCTTCTCCCTACCACCAGAGCTCACTTGGAAGTCTTATCATCCTCTGATTATCATACTGAGAGACTCTTTTCCTTCCTCGGAAGAGACCCCTACTCCTGCTTTGGATGTCAAAATCTGTCTAGAATGGTACTAAAGCTTTCCAGCTCCATGGAGCTGACTTGTGACAGATGGCATTCCACCCCCTCCCTCCTGACACCCCTGGGTTCCACCCACAGCTACTTTTCCCTCAGCTCTGTCAACCTATGTATTTCTGCATGGTATTCTGTAATTCTTTTCTGGAACCCACTGCTAAGGTGACCATATAATTTATTTCCCAAACTGGGAAACTTTTGAGAGGGAAAAAGATGCATTAATACTTATACTAGGCATAAACTAGGACAGTCCTGGAAAAACTAGGATGTTACAGAGATAACATATAAAGAAGTACTTTATAAACTACAGATATTATTATTAAATTATTAATAGTACTACCAGCTAATATTTTTTGACAGGTTAGCATGATCTACTCACTTTGCTGAGTGCTTTTTTTCCCCACACAATAATTATTATTACTGTCCTCATTTTAGATGAGGAAACTAAAGATACACAGCTAGTAAATGAGGTAAACTTGCACAGCTGGTAGAAAGTTCAACTGGGATTCTAAGGAGACAGCCTGACTGATGGTTACCTTCTAAACTCCTCACTATACTGGATCCAGGTTCCTCTCTCTTTTCTGTACTGGCCATTAAACCCTTTCCTGTGAATTAACATTAGACCTGTCAATCTTAATTTTACTTTTTTTCCCCCCTAAATTAACTGTCTTCTGAACTCAGAAGCTTGGTTTACTTTTTACCTGAACAAGCTTCTCTTTGTCCTATCCTGGCCTGTCTTCTCCATATGATAACAAAAGAAGCTTGTAAACTAGTCAATATGTAAATACCACAGCAATCTGCACAAAATGGCTTAAAGAAAAATGACTCATTTGCTTGATTTGAAAAAGCAGAAGAGTTTTTATTCTCCTCAGTACTAGCAATACACCTTACATGCATGAGCAAATTCCATAAGATGTTCTAAAAATTGTTTTTATACAATTAAATTATCTCTGGGAAGGGACAAGACGACAAGTTACAAGGTATGTGTGGTTTTATATAAAAAAATAAAAACCTCTCATTTATTATTTACTGTTATATTCTCAGTGACTATTACTGTTGCTGTCATAGCAGATACTCAACAAATGATTCTGGAATAAATAATAATTTGTTAAAAATGTCACCCTTTGCTTCCGCCTCAATAGAGATAAAAATATTTCCTTGATGATTTTAGGCTGCAGTGAGTTTCCATTTCTTTCTTTTGCCTCTCAATCTTTGATAATTATGTAATGCAGAAATGCTCTAGGTCTTTGAAGTAATTTGACTGAGTGAGTTTGGTATTTGGAAAACACAACTGTGGTAGCAGCTAATGTGTTGAGAAAAGCAATGCAGCATAGTACATGTGAATCTAAAACACTACCAATTAAACTCCAAGTTTGTAAGTTGTGTGCTTGAATTAATTACTTTCCACCTCAATGGGCATTTTTCTATGTAGCAGGGACTGCTCACTATTCCCTGCTCTCAACATGAAAATTTCTCTGTTTTACTTTCAGGAGTTTGGTGAGAATAAACTAAAATAGATGAAAACATACATTAAAAAAACTGTCCTAGGAGTGGTTTTTTTTTTTTTCATTTTAATTCTTTAAGATTATTGATAAAAGAAAAAATAAGTATCTTTCATTTTTAGACAATGAAATATCTTAATTGTGGCAGGTGCTTTTATTTTTAAAAAATGATCAAGAAACTCTTTATAACTTCCCAGATTATAAGTTCCCATTTCCCACACAAATCACTAGTATTTCATTAACTAAAACAAACAGCTCTTGTTACTGCTTATTGCTCTGTGATTTCTATGGTACATAGAGAATAAATAGGATGTTCATCATCAGTTTAACCACTGACAAAATATGCCAAGTAACCACACTAACAAGATTAGAACCACGCAGCATGACTGATTAATGAGATGGATATGAGGAATGGAAAAATAAAAGCATTGCTTTACAGACTTTAATATTTTGTTTTAAGACTCAATCATAACTGACTTTGCCTTCTGGTTAAAGTTAATTTGGTTTATTGATTGTTTACTTACCACTAACTCACAACATTTATTCTCTAGCCTTAGAGAAATGAAACACATGATCATATTGTCCAGACTTAATAAAGTGAATTTTATTGATTTTTCCTCTCATAGGACTCATCTGATTGAAAAATAATTAGAAATGGACTTTTTGAAATCTTTTTTAAGAAAGTGAGACAAATATAAAAAAGGAGAAAATATGATGGCTTTTACAACTACTACGCACAAAGATCTACATTGGAAAGCTCACCCGTGTGATAAATGATCATTCACATCTGCCTATTCTGTTATTACGAAACCAACTGAAAACAGCATTCAGTCAGCTTCCCAGAGCCTTGAGGGCAGGGGAGGTGTTTAGACTTGTGTTTGATAGATGATTTCAATAAAAAAAGATTTGTGAGCTTCTCGTAAGTCATAACAAACCGATAAAGTTTTAGTGAATGAGAATGAAAAAAAACTACTTCTTTTAAAACAGTGGTGTGGCATTGAGAGTACTTGGACATAGCTAAGATGCTACTAAAATCACTAGTGCTTTATTAGGGTCTCAAGGGAATGTCCTATTTTGAACAAGGCAAAGAAATATAAATTTTAGCTACTAAGCTGAGCCTTTGTTTCACTCCTCCCATAAACTGTTTACCAACTGTTGCTTTAGCAAGCTTTTACAGTAGACTATTGTGTTAACTTGCAATCTTGTTCCCTTGATTCTGCTTATTTGATAAAACATGCCAATGGTAATTCATTTTTGTTAGCATAAAACCACTGTGAAATTATTCTGTTTCACAGAAGGTGTCTGAAGACCTTTAACTATCTGGGGTCATGGACTGTTTTCCCTCAACAAATTGTATTTTTGTCATATTCTCCCTGCCTTGGGAATATGCTGACCTTTGAGTAGAAAGATTGATTATATGAGGGCATGAAGAGTACAATGAGAAGAGTTTGGAGAAAACTGAATAAAACATGTTAAAGGCCCTTTCTGCAGCAAAAGAAATGTTGGGTAGAGCATGAAGTACAATAACAAGGACATACTGGTACTGCACATTTTTACTTTCAATTCTGCCTTGATTTTTTTTAAGACATTGAATCTTCATAATACAACTGACATAAATTTCAACACTACATCTATACGTTGAATTTTAAAGAGAAACACTCAAATTCAGAACTCCTAAAGTCGTGTAGATTCTTGCTTACGGCTGGTAAGCCTCAGCCTCAGCCTGTACTTCTTGCCTAAACAACGTTGATAGAAAGCTCGGGTTGTACCTTCGGTGTAGTGAACATATATAAGAAATAAAGAGAACTTAAAAGCATGTTTGTTTCGTAAAAGCATCAACCATAATATATGAGGGATATCTGAGTATGATCTTCTATAATAAATGTGTATTATTTTAAAAAATCAGACAAAATAAACATTATTTTTTAAAAAAATCTCTGCAGACTTAATTAAAGCCTCATTAAAATGTTTCCCATTGTTTCATGATCCAGGACAACCTGGTAGGTAAAACTGTCACATAATGATGCTTTTTCGGTGTCTCTAATTACATCTTTTGAGACAGAATCTTAGATATGCTTGCCTTACACTACATTTTGTTCTACACAGAGTATGTGTAGACAAAGATGTTGCAGGTTAGTGTGTTTGTGAGTAAGCACAGACTGTGGCAACACTACATGGACTCACACAACTCACATTTCTATTTCAAATGCTAATTAATTTCCAATCAAGATTAATATTCTGGCAAAAACATTAATAGCTAGCAATTTTGGTGATAAAAATTTTAAAGAAAATTATATATATATATATTTCTTCTGGAGAAACAGAGTATTAGATACATCTGTGTAAAAAAAGAGTCACTGGCTTCCTTCGAACTTTTTTCTCCATGCTGGAGAGACCTACTACCTCCTGTCCATCTGTGACACAGCTACGTTTCTTTTTTTCAGTCTATGGAATATGATTATTTCTCCCTGTCTCCCCCTTTTTATTTACTGTCTTAGTAAATGTTGTCCCTTCTTTCTAATAGAATTTATTATGTATCTTGACCTTTACCTTCTTACCTGCTTTCCAATGTATTAAGACAGGGAGTAAAAAAATAATTTTATATATAAGGGAAAGGGTTACGTGTGAGGGATTTTTATAAAAATTAATATACATGGCATAACTTATTTGAATAATTAGAGCCCTCCTACTAGCTACTTAGTCAACTTGACTCCCAAGGGAATGAATACAAATAGACATTCTTTGTGCAAACAAAGGTCTCTGAGAAGAATGGAATACTCTTTCAGTAATGAGTAGATTTGCCCTGTGTATTAGAAGGAGACAGACTGATCTCATTAGCACATCAAATGAATTATGTGTACAATTGTGCATATGGTATATTTCTGTACTTCTCTTTAAATTCTAGTATGGTGGTCCCAGAAACCAGTGGGATAATACACAGACTATACTGGCCACTGAAATGGCTTTGGTGAGGTACTATCTTCAGATAGTCTAGAAGGTGACCTTTTGATGGACCCACTAATTTCAACATATGAATATCATAGTCTAGTTCCTACAGTATAAAAATTGGGTCAGAATGATGCTTTTTTTCTTTCCCAAGTAAAACTGCTTTATTTTCAGCATTTTTATTCATAAGTATAAGAAAACAGAAACTACAGGCAGATAATTTTTTATGTGTCCATAGAATTCTTCTCTGGAACCAATAAGAGTTTGGGTATATTTAAACTTCTGAATATTCTATATATGCTTTAAAATACAAAAGAGTAAATAAATGAAAAAATATAAAAGTGTTTTAAAGGATTTGGTTTGTAGTCATATATGACACCTCCGGGATCCTACTATACGGAAAGAACAGATTAAACAATATATTAACAATAAAACATTAAAGGTTGCTTTGCTAACAGAACCTTTGGGTTTTTAACCTTTCAGAGGTGTCAATGTCTTCTTTGATCAACTCAACTAACTTCAAAAGGAAACCACAGTCCAGCCTCAGCTTCCATAAAAACATACCATTTTAAAAGACATCTACTAAATGGTGGTCTCATTCCATATTGCATCATGTGTGTTGGTATTTGGAAATGTATTCTAAGACGACATATTATTTCAAAGACATACATTTCAAACAATGTGTGCAATGTTAAAATAATTTCATTGTAAGTCTGGACAAATTTCAGTGCAATTACAGTAAACACTGTTAAAACTACCATATTTTAGCTGTTATTACTGACTTTTTTACAGATATATAAAACAGGATTGATAAATTTAGCTATTTTAAATCGTACTTACTAGGCATTTAGTATAACATCATCTCTGTAGTTTTGACTTAACACAAAAACAGGAACTACTTTGAACTAAGCTGCATTTTTTTCTAAAGGCTACTTTGTTAGAATGAGATGTTATGGAACGGACTCTATATAATTTAAAAACCTTTAGAGTACAGTTTACCTTATGCTTCCTTCAGAGTGCATTTTCCCCTTTCAAAAGTCTGGATTCTTTTATTTTGCCAACACCATTAGTACAAAAGTGGTATCTCTGTCCTAGATCTTATATAATACATTTTTAAGAATTCCAATAGCAGTTTACAATGTGAGGAATAGGAAAATTCTCTATATTGCTGATAGAAAAATCCTGTATATTTTTGTATGTTTTATGTTGTTAGTAGAAATATGTTTGTATTAACATTAAACTTTTTAAAAAATATATCATATCCAGGCCAAAACCGACTTGCTAGGATAACATGCTCCAACACCTAACACAAAGCACTGTCTTTCAAACAACTGGCAAGAAACCAAGATTCAAAACGTAGTTTTTCAGTGCCAGCACATGCAATATGTGACATACAAGCATCGAACATTACTACTTCAAATAAACAGAACAGAGGAAGAATGATGCTTTGTTAACTCATCAAATGGCAACTTAACACAAAAGGACAGATGCATAAGACAATAATCCCTCCTACCTTGTTGAAGGCTGAGAAGAATGACTTATAGAGGCAAGATGAGAGTTTAATTCTTAATTTCTTTTTTCTTGAACTTCCAATATAGTTAACGAACATACCATACAAAATACACAAGAATTTACATGGTAAAGGTTATTAAATTTCAAAAGCAGCCCAGTGATTGTTTTTAATGATTATATTTGCACTTGTACTATATATAAACGTTACAATATTAAATGAACTAAAACAAAGACAAAAACCCTAATGGGATTAAATTACACTAATAAATTTTACTTTCAAGGCTGAAGTGCAATCACTGACCATTTCCTCTTGAATTATGCATTATATAAAAACAGCAATACATAGGGTATGAGGTTGATACAGAGAGACCTAAAATATCTAAGTAACTTTACCATTTGGTTGCCTATTTGGATAATCCATCGTTTTTTAGGCCTAGTTACAGAAATAAATGTACATACCCTGGTCTAACACTTCTTCTTCCTGTTTCGGCTGCTGTAGTAAAGCAGTCTTCTCTTTGTTCTCTGTTTCTGTAAAGGATCAAAGAAGCTGAGCATAAATTTGAAGTATATATCACACACTTTAAATATTTTATTGGAAATATGCCATCTACAGAAAAATATTATTCAGGGCCTTGTTTTTATTACAGTATTAAGAATTTATACAGTAGAGATGCTCTAATTCACAATGTCTCCCACCCCCAGCATGACCACCAATTACCAGACTTCTGACTAACAACTAGGTCAACTCCCCATTCAGTAATATATAAATGATATAGAATTTTAAAAATGCATTAACAAAACTACTCATATTTGTCTTCTAAAATTGAATTTGGTAATAGTTTAAGGATATTTTAAGACCATTTTAAGGCATATTCTATAAATATATTGGATCTTAATAAATGACCTGACATGTCTTATAAAATATCCACTAGAAAGAAAACAGGAAGCTGCTCTGGTGTTTTAACACTGAGCTTGCAAAACTCAATAAAGCCTCAGCATACTTAACGCAATAAAACAGGGTGTGGGTTTTGCACTAAAGGAATGACAGTCAATATGACCATTTTGAAGACGAATAATAAGTTAAAGAACAATTCTGAGAATGAGACCAAAAAAGCCAAGACTAGTAATGCCTCACAAATCAAAAATTGTTCTTTGTGTGAAGAGGCCCATTAAGCAGATAATTTAGGGTATGGTTAGAGATGATAACCATTTTTATTGGCAAACTGTAGCACTCTTTAGAGCATGGTGCATAAATTCACAAATTGTGTAAGTCATTGCTAGTTATGGGAAGAATGAGATATGGAAATGAGAAAATATGATTTAAAAGAAGAAAAAGAAAGGTCTACATTTATGATGTTGATCCCAAAACTAATCTGTTTCATCACTGGTTGAGATTTTTCTCTTTAACTTTTTTGATGGGGACATGTCAGGGAGGGAGATAGGATATGAAAGAGAAAAGAGGGAATAAGAATATGTGTGCACATGTGACTGTAAAGAATAAAGATGATTTAAAATATTAATCATATAGTCAAGAGGGAAGCATGAGAAAACATAAAATACAAAATCACATGTTACTTTATATTAAGCAATGATTTTACCTTCGTGATGTCCATGCATCATAACCATGTCAGACTTCACAGGAATTGGAATATTGGCCTCTGGTGGTATGATTCTGAACATATCTGGAGCTACATTCTGTGTACAGGTCATGAAAGAAACTGCATGCTTGGCTTCCATGTAATACATAATGTATAAGTTGCACATTTCATCAGTAGATGTGCCACTGCAGACAAAAAATAAAGAAAAAGGAAAAGAGAGACAACAAATCAGCCATTCATACAAAACATATTCTTAATACAAGAAAATGCAACCTGTAAATCTGCCAGCAATGGATTCAAAGGTGGAAATATTGCACATTTATTTTATAGCTTTCATTAAAGCTTATCTCAGTTTTCAACATCAAATGCACATTGTCAAAGGCATATTTCCACGTAACAATGGATTATCAGTTTGCTGTCATTTCACAGATATCACCAAATACGGCAGATGGAAATGGCATTTATATAGCTGAGAGATACAGTCTTTTCTCTCCTAAATCCTTTTACTCTTTAGTCCTCCTCCCACTTGCTAAAACTTAGACTGAGCAAAGTTACTTTCTTCATAGAAAATCTTAATTATTTACTTAATAATGGTAAAATTCAGAACACTTCAACAGACTTCTACATTTATCATTTATAAATCTTTAAAAATGGCTTTTCCACTTAACACCAAGAGTCATGGACCTTGTTTTTTGGCCTCCTTTCTCATGGCCAGATGAATTTAGAAACGTGTCCACAAGAACACATCCTAAGTGTATCCCTGATATGTGACTTGGCAACTAGAATTCTAGAGCAGGAAAGAAAACATTTGAAATGTTTTCATTTCAAAATGAAAACAGCACTAATCTCTTCCAAGGACTCAGACCTGATTGGGGTAGTGCTGTATAATTGAATGACTTGATGTTAAAAATAGATTTTAAAACTGTGAAATGGATATTTCCAAGAAAAAGTTCCAAATGATAGAAATAATGTCTAATAGTTTGCAAAACATCTTTTCTTCTTCCTCAGTTCACAAGGGTTATTACATATTTCATTCTGTTTACTATTATTAGTTAAGAATTGTTTAGGTACACTTTTCTAAGACTTTTATATAGCAAAGCCTACACTAATAAAAAATAAACTATGAGGAAGATTATTTGCTGTACAGAAATACGCCAGTGTTGATTTTTCCAGCGAAGTCATGAGGCACTCACTTCCTCTCCATAGCAACAGTAATGACATCAGCAAAGGAAGGAAGGAAATAAAAATCTTTTCCATACAGGCATTTGATTTCTCTAAGCTTTGAAAATGTAGAGTCCCCGAGAGACCACAGGAATGAGTAACTACCATGGGAAGCTCTGATTATGCTTTAGAAATTATTTGGCTTCTCACTCTCTGCATCTGATACCTGTCAGTATAATTGCTTCTCCTGTGAAATATAAGCAAAGAGTGAAGTGCAAACCCAAATAAACACCTGCTCACTACATGTATCTTCACAGTGTCAAAACACAATTGCTAAGAATTACATTTTAACAGTCTTGGCATTGGTCAGAAAACTACGGGCTATAAATAGGAATAGCTGGTGCCAAAATAATAAGATGCAGCCTCTCACCATATTATACATCCCCTCCCTGTACAAAATGAGAAGTATGTGTACAGCAAGAGAGGAAGGAGGGAAAGGAATTTAAGATGTGGCTCTAGCTTAGAAAACCTTCAATCATCTTGCTGTTAAGGAAAAGCAAAATAATCATGTAAGCATTTCAAATCGATAAAAGGAAAAAAACTTAATAAATTCATATAATAATGAATGAAACTGGCAACTAATCCACGGACAGGTCCTTCCATATTTTGTCTGTTTGGGAACATCAATGACCATACTTTCATGGGGAAGGTATACCCACCACAACACACGTGCAATACATCCAGTATCCTGAACTCTTCCCTTATAATTAAACTGAATGAAGTAACTGTAACTGCTGGTCTAAATGCTGTTGGTTCCCTGGGCCAATGTGTCCTTTGTTGCATAAATAAAAATATCTTATTCTGTGAGTTATTATATTTTTTATGAAGTATTTAGAAAGAGAATATTAGAATTCTTTCACTCTTCCTAATTTTCTTCTAGAGTAGTATTTCCAAAACTATTACCATAAAACTTTGGTCCTTAAAATGCTTACAGATGAGTTGAGGAAAAGTTATAGAAATGGTTCATATAGAAATGGTTCACAAAAGTTAAACAGATTCTGTACTGTGAGAGCCTTTAACATACAATGTGCTCAGGAAATTCTATGGGGAGAGGGGATACAAGAGGCACTACCCCCAAGTGAATTTGACCAGGCTCCTTTGTGTTGCTGCATCTTCCAGGACATAACTTAAGAAAAGTTGTACTATGATATTTACAACTTGCTCTTACATGTATAGAAACATAATTCTAGTATTGATTAGGAATAACCAATCAAAAGGGTTTCTCCTATAGAGTAGTTGTAGACATGTGTGAAAATCTATTACTTTTAGATAACACCAATCACAATATAGGTATGTGCATGTAGCATAGATATACAAATGTATATACAGATATGCATACAGATGTGTATCTAGAAATGTTTTATAAAATGTTTTGCATATATACAGACATACCTAGTACCTATTTGTATTATTTCTATCCATCCATATAAACATAGTTTAAATTTTCAGGAGAATCTATCTACTGGGGATTTGAGAAGCAATGAATACCGCAAAAATCTCAAAATAACTAAAATAGAATATCTTGATTATATATTCCCCCAAATATAATTTTGGTGCTTCTAAACTTGTTACATGTGTATTTGGAGGACTTGTTTTTAATATGCATTTGAAAAGAAATTGCGCTAAAAGTAAAAAGAGTTCATTTCAAACAAGTAAAAGGTAATTTATCTGGGAACAAGGAACTAAACTGTGAAATGGGTACTAAGAGGAATAATCAACAAGAATTTGCTCATACAAAATTGAATTCATTGCTATCATCACCAAAACAGTAAGTTAAAAAAACCAGGCAAATTATAGACAGTGATAATGGGGAAGAATATGAAATAAAAAGGTATCATATTTGGAATAGTTTTTATACTAATATTGGAGACAAAGTTTGCAATTGCTATCTTAGAAATAGTGTGTAGCAAGATACAAGGTGAGGCTGGCTGGTTAGCTCAGTTGGTTAGTGCACAGCCTTCTAAACACCAATGTCATGGGTTTGGATACCTGTACCATCCAGCCACTGGAATAAAAAAAAAAAAAGCAATAACTTATTAGGCACTGGACAATTAGCTCACTTGGGAGAGCATGGTGTGGGTAACACCAAGGTCATGGGTTTGAATCCCCACACCTGCCAGCTGCCAAATTAAAAAAAAAAAGAAACAAAGTTACATGTTCCAAAAACACGCACACAGTTAAGTATAGCAAATAAAGGAAAATCACTCTTTTTTTTTTTTTTTTCCCTTTTTGTCTTTTTTTTGTGTCCGGCAACGGATCGCAACCCTCAGTGTCATGCCCGAACCGGACCGGGACCGGCAACGGGATCACAACCCTCGGTGTTGCTCCCTCATCTCGCTCAGCCAGTGAGTGGGAACTGGTCTGTATGTGGGATCCGAACCCTGGGTGGGAGCGCGGAAAGTGGCGCACTGTAGCAGTGCGCCACCAGGCCGGCCCAGAAAATCACTCTTTCTAAATAATGTAACTCATTGTCCTTTGTAACTTATGATCAAACTATTATTTTAATTAATGAATTTGAGGAAATAAAAAAGTAAAAATATAAGCTAATATTGCATTATTTCCTCAAAAATGAATTATCTTTCCATGTATTGACTTAGCTTTTGAGAAAAATTATACATGTATATGTAAAATTATACATATATGTATGTACACACATCCACACATATGTATATACACCATACACTAATTATACTTGTATATGTTCCATGTTAATTTTATATATACATAAATGTGTTCATCTCTAAACATGTGATTTCGTGAAACATCCTAATCAACTCACCAATACAGTTCATTTGAGGTACCAAATCTATGTTACAAAATTGAGTTGATCAAATAATTTTAGATTCTACAGGGTCACAAGGGAAATTTCATTAAAAGAGCTGAATAAAAAGAAAAGAGACATACTTTATTCCCTTCCATCTATAATTGGACTTGTAGTCAAGGTAACTCTGAGCTCCTATCAGACAAACTATCATATGCTAAAAACGTTAGGTTTCAAATCATCCTTAGTGTCAGCATCTCACTTTGCCTATTGATCCATCTTTTCTTTCACTCAAAAAAAAGTCACATTTTAAACCAGACAAATTACTTTCAGTATTCCTAAGGGAGGATTTTGACACATTTACCCCTATTTTCCATAGAGACCAATTCAACTAAGCAATTCAACTCTGCTAATCTGAATGATTATTAACATAAGAGAGCAGGGAGGGAGGGTGTGTTCACGTGTGCGCCCTGGCTCCATGAATGCCCTTTAAACATTACCCCACACTAATATGATTCCCTAAAATGATGACTGCTGGTATGATCTATATTCTAAAATTACAGTAGTGCATTTTTACATCCTCTTGCATAATAAAGTACTTATGATAACTTCTTTTATACTGACATACTTAATATGTGTGTGGTGAGATACAAAATAGTAAGTCTACAATAAAAATTTGTTGAATTAAGGAAGAATGAATAATCTTGCTTAATAAATGTTTACAACTTATTATGACATAATGTGTTCACTCTGTCATACTGCTGAATAATGTTATATGTTAGAAAGACTATAGAGATTTGAGAAACTACCAAGTATTCTGAAATGTATCATTTTAAAAAATCCAAATATTGTACACATTGACTATGCTGCAGAAAATGATACTCCACTGGCTTAATGATTCCTGCATACCTACCTCTTGTCCCTTATATTTGACAGATGCTAGTCTTGAAAATAACCAAAGTGGGTAACACTAATTCTGGAAAGAAATATGAAAACTTTAAAGAAGTTATTTTACAAAACTTTTAATTGTTTCTTAAAAGGCTTCAAGGTACTTTGTAGAACAGTGGTTATCAGATACCGGAGAGGGAAGGGGCAAGGGTGGACAGGGAGAGATTGGTCAACAGGTACAAAGTTACAGTTAGACAGGAGGAATAAGTTCTGGCGTTGTATTGCACAGTAGAGTGTCTATGGTTAACAATACTGTATTGCATATTTCCAAATAGCTTGGATTTTGAATGTTCTCTCAACAGAGAAATGATAAATGTGTGGTGTGATGGATATGCTAAATACCCTGATGTGATTTTTACACAAGGTATACATGTATCGAAACATCATACTGTACTCCATAAATACGTACAATTATTATGTGTCAAAAAATAAAAAAAATTAAGGAGTTATTATTTATCATATAAGTTTATCTTTGCATATAATACACTTTTAAAATGTTGATTAAAGTGCTATGCTTGGTATCTATGAGCATTTTTTAGACATTGTTATATTCTTGCATATTCATATTCTCATGAAGTGACTCATTGCAAATGAAAATTATGATTAACAAAATTGACCAAATAGGTAAATATTATCTACCTACTCCAAGAGTTAATTTTAAATTTCAGCATATAAACTTTTAGGCTGATTAGCTGAGTTAATTAGCTTAATTGGCTGACTTAATTAAATTCTATTTTTTGTTTAAACTTGACTAAACATTTGAAATGAATTTAGAGAAGTGACATGTTGAATATAAAATATGCAGCGCAGTCAGGCACAAAATATTGCCTCTTCATAGATTAATTAGTACTATGTTGTCAGTATATATATATTGGTGCAAGTTTGTCTAAGATATACTTTTTATATTTATTAGTTACAAATAAATATAATAGATTTTAGTAAAACATTTTTACCATTATGTATACTTATTAATATATCTTAAGTTCACCTATTTTAAAAATAGTTTTTAAAATTATTAATATTATTTTTGATTGATAAATCATAACTGCATACATTTATGGGGTACAATGTGATGTTTTGATATATGTATACAATGTGGAATGATTAATCAAGCTAATTAAAATATCCATCACCTTGCTTACCTATCATTTTTTATGGTGAGACACTTGAATTTTACTCTTAGTTATTTTGAAATATACAATACATTATTACTGATTGTAGTTACTCCACTGTCCAACAGATCTTCAAACCTATTCCTCCTGTCTATCTGAAACTTTGTACCAGTTAACCAACCTTCCCATTCCCCCCTTCCTTTCTACCTTCCCTAGTCTTTGGTAACCACTGTTCTATTCTCTACTTCTGAGAGGTCAACTTTTTAGATCCCACATATATATGAGATCATGTGGTACCTGGCTTACTTCACTTAGCATAATGTTCTTTTTTTCACCCATGTTCTTGCAAGTGATATGGCTTCCCCCCCTTTTTAAGGTGAAATAGTATTCTATTTTGTACATATACCACATTTTCTTTAATCATTCATCTATTGATAGACACTTAAGTTTTTAAATCCACCTATTTTTTTAATGGTGGTATTTTGAGATGAATACTTGGTATGGGAAAATCAGTCACTATTTTTCTTTTTCTTTTATTTTTTTGAAGGTCAGAATATATTATATTTAACATAGGCAACATTCATTTAACTATATGTTTACCAATTTTCTTTTTTACCATTCCTTCTTGAATCTCTGACTTTCTTCTTAGGATCATTTCCCTTCTTCCTAAAGGACAGTCCTTAGCTGTTCTTTAGTACAGGTTTACTGGTGCTAAACTCAGTTTTTGTTTATCTGGATATGTCTTTAATTCACTTTTTAAAAGATTTAAAACTATTTTTTCATTATACATGTTTATGGGATATAGTTTGTTGTTTCAATACATGCGTATAATGCATACTGATCTAATCAGAATGGTTATATCTATCACCTAAATATTTATCATTTCTTTGTGGTTATAACATTCAAGATCCTTTTTTCTGACTATACTGAAATATACAGTACAATATTATTACCCTAGGGCACCAGAACTTATTTCTCCTATCTAACAGTAACTTTGTACCAGTCTACCAACCTTTCCCCAGCCCTCCCCTCCATTTCCCTGCCTCTGGGTAACCACTATTCTACTCTCTACTTCTCTTTTTAACTTATTTTTCTTAATTGACCCATAATAACTGTGTATAGTATGGAGTACAATATGATATTGGGTACCTTTGTACTGTGTGCAATGATCATATCAGGGTGCTTAGTATACCCATCACCTCAAACATGTGTTACTTCTTTAAGAACATTCAACATCATGTTGACTAGCTATTCAAAGATACACAGTACTTTGTTAACTGTAGTCTCCCTTTACTATAGATCCCTAGATCCCATTTTTCCTATCTAATATTTTGCATTCACTGACCACCCTCTCCCTATTCCCCTTTCCCCCACTCTGCCAGTCCCTAGTAACCACTATTCTACTCTCTACTTCTATGAGATCAACTTTTTTAGCTTCCACATGTGAGTTAGAACATGTGGCATTTCTCTATCTGTGCCTGGATTATTTCACTTAACATAGTTTTCTACAAGTGCATCTGTGTTGCTGCAAACGGCAGAATTTCATTCTTTTTTATGGCTGAGTAGTATTGCCATTGTGTATATATACCACATTTTCTTTATCCAATCATCCATGGAAGGACATTTAGGTTGATTCCAACTCTTGGCTATTGTGAATACAGCCACAATAAAGATGGGAGAGCAGGTGTCCCTTCGACTTGTTGATTTTGATTCATTTGGATATATACCCAGTATTGCTGGATTGTATGGTAGTTCTATCTGCACTTGTTTGAGAATCTCCATACTGTTTTCCATAGTAGCTGTACTAATTTACATTCCAACCAACAATGCATGAGAGTTTCCCTTTCTCAGCATTCTTGCCGGCATTTCTTATTTTCTGTGTTTTTCATAATAGCCATTCTAACTGGGGTGAGATGGTATCACTGTGGTTTAGATTCACATTTCAGATGATTAGCAATGTTGAGCATTTTTTCAGATACCTGTTGGCTATTTGTTTGTCTTTTTCAAAAAACGTCCATTCAGTTCCTTTGACTTTTAAGTCAATTATTACTATTTTTTTACTATTGAGTTCTTTGTATCTTCTGGATATTAATCCTTTGTCAGATATATAGTTTGCAAATATTCTCTCCCATTCTACAGGTTGTCTTTTTGCTCTGTTGATTGTTTCCTTTGCTGTGTAGAAGCTTTTTAGTTTGATATAATCCCATTTGTTAATTTTTGATTTTGTTCCCTATGCTTCTGAAGTATTACTCATAGTCTTTGCCCAGACCTATGTCCTGAAATGTTTCCCCTATATTTTCTTCCAGAAGTTTAATAGTTTTGCATCTTACATTTAAGTCTTTAATACATTTTGAGTTGGTTTGGCCCCTATTTTTGAAAGTGCTTTTTATTAGTTAATCAGGATTCTTCTACCCAAGCAAAGTTTTCTCCAGTCCTAAAATTTCCAGCTAAGTACAGATTTAAGCTCGTAGGCCACTGTCAACACAGTTTTCCTGAAAAACCTAGTTTCCAGGTGGCTGCAGAGAAGAAGGTTTAAAACTTGAAGCTGATATTTCAGTACATGAAGGGGGCACCTACAGGTCCCAAACTACCTACCTTTGGATAAATGTGATTTGTAACTAAGTGCTGCAAGTTTGGGTGTCAAACCTGTATACAGTGGGAGTAAAGGCTTATGTATGTGGGTTGCAGTAGGTGGTAAGAGAGAAGAGGAAGAGGGGATTTACAGAGTATCATTTAATTTAATAGACATCATATAATACTAGATTTTTTTTTTTACTGGTTACATTCTCAATTGTGATTCTGTAGTACCCTGTGGAGGTTGTACTAATTATTTTACAAAACAGAGATGTGTGGCTGCTGTTATCTTTCTAAAACTAAAAAGCATTTTAAGTGCTTTAGGAACATTATACATTATTATGAAGATTTTAAATCATATTTAAATTTATTCAAACTTGTCTTATTAGTTTATCATTTCACTGGAAAAAAAAACTGCTTCTGTAGTATAAATTAAATATTCAGAATACAAACTCATCCAGTAACTTAATTTCCTATAATTCCTTTCTATTTCACTTATATTACAAAATGCTGTTTCCTTTAAGCCCACAAGAGATTTACGAAAGGATAGGTTAGGATAGTCATTTTAGGGTATTATCTTAAAGCAAAATGTACATTTTAAAATGACTAGAATTATTCTAGACTCATGAAACTGAAAGAGGGCTCCAGAGATCACTTTGGCCTCCCATCCCAGTACTATAACAAGTCATTAATTCCTATGGCTGATATTACCTCACAGAGGAAACTCAAAGGATAGAATGCGGACAAAGTTACAAGCCCCTCAAAACTGTAAAAAAACTTCTAGGCAAAAAATTCTATTTTTGCCACACTTGAAACTTGTAAACCAATATATGTAATGTGTTGAAAAGGATTTTTTCTTACTCTTTTTGCTTACTTATTTCAAAGGTTAATAAAATAACCAATAGTGCTTGTGGCTCTACACTAAAATAAATGGAAAACAGCTGATTAATATCCTCTGACTCCTATTACCTCATGTATTTAAAGATTGCTAAGAAGTGAATTATCAGACTCTTTCAAATCTAGTTATATCTACTTTGTCAATTACCATCACCATTTCCTATAACTCAATAATTTTATTGCTTTCCTTAAGTGTCTTTCCTAAATTTATCAAATTTATCCAAAAGTAAAGCTGTTGGAAGCTTCTTTTTAAATATAAATTGATAATGTTTTTCTATTTGTTCTACCTTTAGCCTTAAAATTGATGCCTATTAACATAAAAACCCTTTTAGAGTGACATAAAAAAATCGTATTTCACCATATCAAAAAATCTATTCCACCATATCAAAAAATCCTATTCCAAGCTGAGGGCTGGCCCTACCTCAGCAACAACATCTTAGAATGTGCTTATCAGCTACGTGTGTTTCTTTGGGGTGTGTGGCTTATCTGTTCATGTCCTTCACCAAATTTCTGCTTAGAGTTTTCTAATTCATTTTTAAGAGTTCTTTTGGCATTAAGGATGTAAAAAAAAAAAAAATCCTATTCCACCATATCATATTTACATTTAAAAAAATCTGCATCAGTATCTTTTCCCCTACCCCTTACAACTGTTAGTGTTGTTATTATAAGAATTATCTCTGGCACATGTAATGCATATATTTTCAGATGCTTACTTTTTGTAACTTCTCTTCGATCAAATAAATAAATGATTTAAAATGCTAGTTTCCAGATGAAATCAGTAAATGTTTTCAAACCTAGTTCAACATGGACAGAAGGCTCCTTGATTCTTTTCTAACAAAAAACATAAGAAACTTTATCTTTCATTTTTTTTTTTGTCCTTTTTGGAGACCGGCCGCACCATGCTCAGCCAGTGAGCGTTGTGAGCGCACTGGTCATCCCTATATAGGATCCGAACCCGCGGTGGGAGTGCTGCTGCGCTCCCAGCGCCGCACTCTCCTGAGTGCACCACGGGCTCGGCCCTTATCTTTCATTTTTTATTTAGCTAAGCTTTTTTGAAAGAGTTTATAGTGCTTTGAAAATTTTACTTAGTGTTATAAAATATAATTATTTCAAAAAGACTTGGTATTTTGAAAATTATTTAAAAGTCTTGCCATTCCCCTTTGAAAAAGTACGGTGTATTATTATCTACATTTGGTAGACTTAAACAATTAGAAATTATTGGATACCCAGAAGTTTTAACAGTCAGAAAAAATCATGACTCTGAGTATTTAATGGGCACCAGCAAATGTATATAATCTATATATTTGTCTAAATTTGAACACAGTGCAAAAGGACACTTGAGAAGAAAAATTTTCCTAATCCTTACGTTTAGTTTATTAAGATGAGTCTGAGGAAGTAATATACATACTCTAGTGGTAACTGTAATATGTAGAGGTGTGATGCTGAAGGTCTTGAAGAAGCAGGAAGAAAGGAAGCATGAAAACATGAGCACGGTCCTGGGGTTTATCCAAACCAATCAGTTCCGAAATGACAAAATGGTACAGTTTGTTGTAATTGACCAAGACAGGGGGGAAAATGTGTAATTCATTCACAAAGATAACTATCATCTATAATCATACCTTATCCCAACAAAGTCTCTTTAAATAGTGAAACGTGCAGATTCATACCCAATGTGTGTAGCTTCTGTCCTTCCTTCACCAGTAAATACACATCTTGCTGCCAGTATGTCACCAAAACTAACATCTACTGGGTGTTCCACAGGGTAGAAAGCCTGCCGAGGAGACAAACAATAGTTCATTAAAATTACCAATAAAACCTAGAACCACATGCTTCAATAATGTGAGGCTTGGAGCACTCTGGGTAGAAAGAATGAAGACAAACAGATAGGCACAAATAACCACTGGATAAAAAGAGTTTACCTTTAATTAATCAATTCCATTTTATAACAAGAGTATCAAACTTTGAAATAAACAAATACTATTAACAAATGCATCCCATAAAAATAAGAATAAATGAAATAACAGAAGAGCTACCTGAAACACTGTCTTTCACTAAATGATGGGATAGAAAAGTCTTCATGTTTAGACCATATTGAAAGAATTGATCAACTGAGAGAATTTATAAATTGGAAGTTGTAAAAAAGGAAATTATACAGCTCAAATATACGATTACAGTACAGGCAGATTTAGAGATTTTTTAGATTCTAGAGAAATTCATAAGGGTTGTATAAGGATTTTTAAAAAGTACTTTCTGCTGATTAATATTTTTTTCTCTCAAAATCAAATTAGATTCTACATACCTGTGGCAGCTGGGGGCTCTGACGTCCAATCAGTGTCCACTGTCCATTTCTTACCCTGTATCCACTTACCACCTTACCTTTAAAAACACAAATTATAACCATATAATATAATAAGGCATTAGAAAAATAAAAGGCATATTTCTTTCCTATTTTAAAATAAAATTTTAATGTTTTCAGAACCCCAAATACTGTATATTTTAATAAAAACAATATGAAACAGCATAAAAAATCAAGGCATTGTGTGAAATCACTTTCACTGAGACAGACTTAAGGTCAAATATAATTTACTTCTTACATTTATCGCACTAGCAAGTATAATGGTAAGCATTTATAATTTAACATGTAGTTTAAAATTCTTACCTAAATGGTGGGTGTGAACTCTATAGGCAAAGACATGCATTGGGTAGTTTTTATAATGGCATGAAATGTCAGAATTCACCACTGTGAGAAATGAAAACACAGAAAAAAAAATCACTATTCAACTAGAAAATGACATTATTCTTGTCTAAAAGTACATACAGGGTATTCATAAGATGCTAGGCATTAGGGCTTCTTATGAAGTACATGTGCTCACATGCTCAGCAGACATTAAGTACTTACTCTGTGCCAGTCACTTTACTAAGATAAATTAAGAACCTCTTGCCTCATATTTTTATTTTATTCATAAACAAATGACTAGACCCAAATCAAAATACCTTGTCAGCAAAAACACAGGCTTAATTTGTTACCTTTATTTTGAAATTTATACAGTTAAAAACACTTACAAACTGGTTTTTATCTTTGGAACAAAAAGGAGTTTTGAAAAATTGAATGCAAATATCTAAGATCACTAGATTGACAGCTCCTGTTGAGAAGGGACCATTTCATATACTTTTCCTTCCTTGTAGTCTAACACATAATAGCTATTCAATAACATATCTTTTATAATAGATAAATGAGCAGTAACAAAGAGACCATACTGGTCATTAACTTTAAAACATTCCCAGCCCAAACAAATGAACAATATTTAATATGACATTTTCATCAAAGGATCTTCAGATACATTGATAAATAATATTATACTTATTCTTACAGCTTTTGGCCAGCTTAAGAAAATCAGCCATCATAATCCCCATTTTCCAGGTAGAGAAAGACTGAGTCAGCGTTGGATTTGTTAGTCTCTTGATTTTTTTTCCTTTTTTCTCTCTTTTTTGGCAGCTGGCCAGTACAAGGATCGAACCCTGGACACCTTGGTGTTATTAGCACCACGCTCTAACCACCTGAGCTAACTGACCTGCCCTTGACTTTGAACCTTTCCATGCAGTACTTTATGCTGCTGCACATTATGCAGCTTGTCTTTTGCACCTGAAGAATGGGTGATTGATTTGTAAAAAGTCAAGATTTATTCTTTAATTTACATAACCTACTACCTCAGTTCTTGGCATCGCAATAAATAATGAATAAAAAAGAAATAAACCATTGGATTGAAATAATACAAAAATCTATTTTAAATTCAAGGACAATAAAGAATTGATTTATTTTAAAAGGACTCAAAAACGTTGGTCACTTAAAAAGTTTATAAAAATATACTGTAACTCCATTGCTATGGATTAACTAATAAAGGTAAATACCAAAGATCATTACTCACCTTTCTCTCCTGCTGGTATAACAGTGTCAACAGACATCATAAGGTACATGCCAGCAATTAAAGGCTGTCTGTAAAAAATAGTAATATTTTTCTCAATTATCTGACAAGTCAAAACTACTGTCTTGGAAAAATAGGATATATCTTAGTATACCGGTTAGAATAACATGTTATCCTTGTGAAAATTAAAATGAAATCATATGAAAAGAAACTAGAATATATATGTATTTTTCCTTAAAATTACGTCTTTTCTTTGTGAAGGTAGATTCTAAATGATTCCTATGATGGTTAATTTTAAGTTGGCTAGGCAATAGTATTTGGTTGTTTGGCCAAACACCAGTCTAGATATCGCTGGAAAGGTATTTTTTGTTTTTTGGATTTGATTAACATTTAAGTTAGCCTTTGAGTAAAGTAGCTTGTTTTGTATAAGGTGGATGGGCCTCATCCAATCGCTTGAAGGCATTAAGAGAAAAGACCGAGGTCCCCTGAAAAGGTAGGAATTCTGCCTACAAATCATCTTTAGACCTAAGAACATAACATCAACCCTTCCCTGACTTTCCAGTTTGCCCCACAGATTTTGGACGGGTCAGTGCCCACAACAGCATGAACCAATCACTTATAATAAATCTTTT
>NW_007737680.1:23383-24990 GCF_000696425.1 Galeopterus variegatus | reverse complement strand
CAAGGAAATGAGGTGCCCTCCAGCCAACAGCCAGCAAAGAACTGAATCCTGCCAGCAACCATGTCAGTGGTCTTGGAATGGTTCCTCCCCAGTCCAGCCTTGAGATGTCTAAAACCCCCGCTGAGACTTTGATGGCAGCCCCTATGTGGAACTACCAGCAGAGGACCCAGCTAAGCTGTGCCCAGATTACTGACACACAGGAAATTGAGATGATAGATATTCGTTGTTTTAAGCCATTAAATTTAGGTTAATTTGTTATCCATAAGAGATAACTAATACAGCGAATTTCTTACTTTTAAGTTCTCAAAGATCTTACAGTTGTTACTTATCTAGGAAAACTGGAAGTACTTACAGCAGACGTGTAAGGTGTAAGGACACACCAGAACAGTCTTTGTGATTATCTGAAAACACACATATGAACAAACATTTAAATATGAAAATGTGAAAAAAGAATTCCAAACTAATAAATTTTAAATGAATATAACTCAATACTTAAAAAACAAATTATGTGGGGTTTTTTTTAAGTGGTAAAAACAGACTTTATTCAGGAACTATTGCCCAAATTATATTTTATTTGTCTGGTGCTCTACGGTTTACAGAATATTTTCATATTCACTAATTCCTTTAGTTGCCAATGTATCATAACAGAAACAACAAAACTACCATTTCATGTAGTCTGTGGTATTTCCTGGCCCATCAAATTGACCAGTTAAGTGCTTTCCTGAAGACATACTAGCTTCTGTGCAGAAGCCATAGAAGAGAGCTGCTGCTACTCTCCATGAATTATCTGTATTGTTGAAACACCTAGAAAAGTTGGTGAACGGAAAGGTTTGTGCAACAGGACACCAAACAACTGGCTTTTCCACTTTTCAAAAACTGAAGTAGCCCATAAATAGGACTTTCAAGATATTACTATTTTTAGAATCTCTAATGTCTCAAATTTATNTTTTCTCTCTCTGTGTATGTATGTACATCCTACTGGTTCGGGTTTCTTTGGAGAAGTCTGACTAACAAGCTTGCATGATTCCTAGCTGTGACATTCATGCCTTTGTCTATTCCCTCTTCTTGAGGGTGGGCTGAAAAAAGTGTAGTAACTTATTTCTAACAAATAGAATATAGCAAAAGTGATGGTATACCATTTCTAAAATTAGGTTACAAAGAAACTCTGATTTCTGTCTTGCAAGCCTGTCCTCTCTTGCTTTTTTGCTTACTTTCTGTGATGGAGGCCAGATGCTATATTGTGACTGCCCTTTGTACAATCCACATGGCAAGGAAATGAGGTGCCCTCCAGCCAACAGCCAGCAAAGAACTGAATCCTGCCAGCAACCACGTCAGTGGTCTTGGGATGGTTCCTCCCCAGTCCAGCCTTGAGATGTCTAAAACCCCCGCTGAGACTTTGATGGCAGCCCCTATGTGAAACTACCAGCAGAGGACCCAGCTAAGCTGTGCCCAGATTACTGACACACAGGAAATTGAGATGATAAATATTCGTTGTTTTAAGCCATTAAATTTAGGTTAATTTGTTATCCATAAGAGATAACTAATTCAGCGAATTTCTTACTTTTAAGTTCTCAAAGATCTTACAGTTGTTACTTATCTAGGAAAAC
>NW_007737680.1:20898-22536 GCF_000696425.1 Galeopterus variegatus | reverse complement strand
TATGTACAGGGATCACCTTGTCTGGTTCCTAAGCCATGCTCTTTTCCCACCTTCTGAATAGAAACCTGATACTCATTCTTTTCATACCATAACTTCCGCTGAAAGCCTCTGAGTTTATCTTTGCCAACAACACTTCAGAGACCTCCTACAAATCCTCTCTCTTCCTTCTTCGTTTGCCCTCCCCATGTGCAAATGAGGTACAAATTCAAAATACCCATCTAAATTCTTATCTCTATCAAACTTACCTTTCACCACAGAGACCTGAATGGTAATTCACGCTTACTCATTCCTTCTAATTCTGAATACATTAAATTCCCCTTACTTCAGGTTTTACTGTAAGTAATTACGAAAGTCTATATCTCAATTTTGAAAGTTGATTTTTATATAAGTAATTATTGTACGTATGTGTGTGCAGAATTTATAGATTTATACTAGAAATTAAGAAGTGAACTAATAAATAACAGCACACGGAATGGGTTTTTTAAGGAATTGTTTTTATTTCAGCTGTAATTTTCATGAGAAAAGCAAAGGTAGCTTCATATAAGAATATATAATAACAGGTAACTATCAAGATATGCATTTTGATTGACCTTAGATAAAGCTAAGAGAGAAAGCATAACTAATTATATTTAATACTTAGGAAATAAAATACAAAGGAAATTTGTCTGTATAGTATTAAGTTTGATCTTAACAATAATAGTATAGAAATAAATAATAAACATTTCATATTTAATCGACTGGGTTTTATTTTTCTTTCTTTGTCATTTTACAAAGGGATCTCTAGCCAATCTCCTAAATCAATTCCAGTGAGGTGCTATTTTTATAATAATTTCAATAAATTCTTTACATAATTTTAAGTGAGTTTTAAAAAGATGAGAAAATAATAATAATAAATAACAGGTTTATGTTCATTTTTGGCTATGATTTTAACTACAGAAATAATAACTAAATACAGTTCCTTAATTTATTTTAAAAACCCACTTATTTTTGAGGACAAGCTTTCCTAAACTTACTGCATGTAATTAAATAAGTATGTCTAGTCTGTATTTATAATGAGTAGCTGATAACTTTATTCAGAATCATGTAAATATCTCCACTGATCAAAAGAGAATTGTGGAAAGTACACTATTCATTCATACCAGACGAATTCTAAAACCCAGAGACTCACCTAATTAGCTTAACTGATTGCAGGAAACATTTTTCATGTGTATAAAAAAAACATACATATCTTATAACGTTATGTCGAGAAATGGGAATCATCTATGCATTTAATTAATATTTACTAAGCACCAATAATATTCCAGGCATTGTTACGTTTTACTGAATATATACAATGAAAAACAATATTCAGGCTTCCTGCTCTCATGGTGCTTATACTCTAATGGGAGTGGTGGGTAGGAGAGGGAAAAACAGAACACCAAATATACAAACAAGACAGTGCCACACAATGAACTCAATAAGATAATGTGATAACAGGCGGCTGTTGTATCTACTGTGCTTAGGGAAGGATCATAATTGAGCAGAGAACTGAATGAAAAAGGGGCAGCCATAAGAAGATCTGGGAAGAATATTCTAGGTAGGAGGAAGTGTAAAGGCTTTAAGAAAACCTGAACATGCTTGTGGGACAGAAGGACGGCC
>NW_007737680.1:2352-20409 GCF_000696425.1 Galeopterus variegatus | reverse complement strand
ACTGAATGAAAAAGGGGCAGCCATAAGAAGATCTGGGAAGAATATTCTAGATAGGAGGAAGTGTAAAGGCTTTAAGAAAACCTGAACATGCTTGTGGGACAGAAGGACGGCCAGTGTGGAAAAAGCATAGTAAATGAGGGGTTTGGGGTGGCTGTGAAACTGTAGATTAAGAGTTCAGGGCACACAGACTGGGTGGAGTCTAGGTTATGTTCTCTGTGTGCAAAGAAGCCATGCAGTGGAGGACAGGATCACATAACGTGCACAACTAGCAGAGCACCTGGCACCTACACATTAGTTACTAACTACTAAATAACTTTGTTTTATCATTTTTTAATTTTAATTACACAATACTAGGCAGAGTTTTTTCTTCATATAACATCCAAGCAAAAGGCTTTTCCGTAACCTTTGCTTTTACATCCAAGCAAAGGGTTTTTATTACATCTTAGCATTGCAAGAATAAAGTGAATCAAGTTTTGATCTCTATCATAAGACTTAGCTGATCATTCTTTATCATGACTTTAACAAAAATTACATGGGAGAAATTAATAAATAATTTCAGGAACTACTGAAGAAATTTATCTTTAAAGCTCAATTTGTCAACAAATTAAGCGTAGCAGGAATGTTACTAATAGTATCACGCCAGGTAGCTGCTGCCAGGTGTACTAAAACAATGCATCTTCCTATTAGATAATATTCTTTTTTAGAACTGTCTAAATTGAGTAGCTTTTTGCTCAAAGGCACAAAAATTAGTCAGAAACAAATTTTAATTTGAAGACACTGATAAGCACTCTTATCAGAGTTTTCTCCAAATTAAATAACAGCCCTTTCTATATAATTGTTGTGTTTGTTTCCCTCTTTAGAGTTTTAAAAACGAGTCACAGCCTCACCATTTACTTCATTGCAAAGACATAGTACTACACTTTCATTTTTCTTTTAGTCCTGTATATTTATCAACTACATGCCATATCCGATAAGACAGTCAAGGCCATCACACAATAATAATATATCAGCTAAAAATTCAAGTAGTAATATGAGATGATTAGTACATTTTAGACAAAAACGCACTGAACTTCCAAGCTAATGTATTATAAAGCTTGTAGGGAAAACTGAATTTTGGACTCTAAACTTTGTCTTATAGAATGTAAATCTAATATGGGAGTGGGCTGGTGAACACACACAGATCCAAAGTAAAAACCTTGCCTGTTTTACAAAAAGCTCCAGAAAGCAAAATATACAGAAGGAAATTAGTGAAGAGATACACTTCAAATCAAAACTATGCTATATAGTTTCAGGGCAATGACCATTTGTTTACACAAAAGTTATCTGGTCACTTTCATCCTCTGAATCAAAGCATTTCTAAATATTGTGGTGTGTGTGCATTCGTGTGTGTGTGTGTGTAGTGTGTAGATATTACGCTTTAAATTATGGATGATGCTTTAAGTTATCATCATTATTTAATCCAGGGGTGTGGTAGAATCACAATTCTAACTGTGTGACTTTTAAAAATTCTGTTATTTAGCAAAGCACAGAGGCATTAATACCCCATGTACTCACTCATAAGTGGGAGCTAAGAGAGAAAGAAGGAAGGAAAGAAAGACCACAATGATGTGTTGGACTTGCAGAGGGAGAGAGCATACCTAGGGATATAAAGTGGAGTAGGAAAAGGGGGGTGGGGAGGGGAGTCGGGGATAATTGAGTGGGGGACATGGGGTATAATCACAATTTGTGGTAATGGGCATGATGCCAGTACGGATCTGGCCATCATATCTTGGGTACAGGTGGAGACAATTAGCTTTTGTACGCAAAAATATTCATAACCAATAATAATAATAAAAATGATCTATGATGTAATAAAAAAATTAAAATTCTGATATTTAGTAATGAATAAATGTAAAGTTTAAGAATATTCTGGTTGAACAAAATTCTACAAGTTATCTCAAAGTAAATACTTACAAAGCACATTTATATACATTTTAGGCATTATTGAAGTACACTGCTATTCATATATACATTTTAGTATTGTAAATGATTATGATCTCTTCTAGTACAACTTTCTACAATCTGACCTGAAGAGCCCAAGTGAATGCATATACACAGAGTGGCAAGTCCCAGCAGGAGTTATTTGAACTCCCTCAAACAAGTTGGTCTGGGAGCCAGGAGGGGTCTTGGATCCACAGCTACTCCTATAGCAGGTGCCAGCTTTGGTGAGAAGCCTAATTTCAATCCAAGTGTTTGGTGTGAAGATTATGACCTTCTGACTCCAATATGATCCTTGCCACAGTGATGCATTATTATTTCCATAACCTCTGTGCTGATCTTACTTTTGGTGAACTGAGAAACGTCAGCTAGTTTTGCATATTTCACTGAACTGCAATGCTCTCTGACTTTGTCTGCCCTTCTGGTATTATGCAGTGTTTGGGCCATGACATATGAAACCTCATAAGAATTAATTCATTTCTATTCACTAGGCTAGATATGAAATCTCTCTTTGACATGCATCATTATAAAAATGGATGACACTTAAAAGGTTTATTACAATAAAGAAATAACATTGATGCTTCACTAATATTTCACCACATAAAAATGAAAAAACAAAATCAGAACTGAGTGAGTTAAGAAATATACAGAAAATGAACTAAGAATATCAAAATCACATACTGGCCAAACGAGCTGGCTAGAAAGACTTATTCTTTGACTAGAATAATAATAACCAGGAGAGAGGAGATTGGACGGGATAAATGAAAAAGTTAACCCAGAAAAAGAAAAGAGAAATGGAATCCCATTGCTTAAAAAAAGATGTGAACAGTAATGAGTCAAAATCTAAAATAGTCTAAAATTATACGATGGAATTTGTCCAAATAAAAGGCAGGAAAAGAAGCAAACTACTCCCCTGATTTATATTCTAATATAAACACTGTATATTTCCACATGTCAAATTTGTTGGGTAGCAAGATTGGGATTCATCTGTATATTTTAATCACACACCCTTATTTAACCATAGTATAGTGCCTTACAAGACTATTATCAGTTTTCAGCTGGATGGTTATTAAGTTTCTTTGTCTAAAACCAGTGAAATCTAGGTTATTTAATACTTGGTGGATTAGTACTAGTGATCAATATTTACACTGCAAGAAACTCTAACTAGTCTCTAAATGAGATAAGTAAAGCACTCTAGTTAGAGCATAGGAAAAATTCAAAAAGTGTTAGTTATCATTCTTTCTATGGGTATATTCCCAAAATTTTAGCATATGAATATTTTATTTTTAGGAAATATATTTTCACAGTTATAAGTCTGGAATTTCTTTAACAGAAGAAACTAGAGAATATCAAATTTCTCCAACTAGTAACACAGGAATTGAAGAAAGGGGGAAAAGAACATGGGAATATTAAAAGAGCAAAGAGCCAGCTTTAAGAAAATGAATTAGAATTGAAATTTGGTATGTTAAAGATACTGCACAATGGGCTTACTTTCTTGGTTTCTTTTTATGCTAGTTTGTTATTGGAGCATAAAAAGGAGATGAAAGATCTCTACAACAAGAAATACAAATCACTGCTGAAGTAAATTAAAGAAGACACAAAAAGATGGAAGACATTCCATGCTCTTAGACTGGAAGAATAAACATTGTGAAAACATCCATACTACTCAAAGCGATCTACGGGTTCAATGCAGCCCCCATCAAAATATCAAATGACATTCTTAACAGAAATAGAAAAAACAATCCTAACATTCATATGGAACAACAAAAGACCCTGAATAGACAAAGCAATCCTGAGCAAAATAATAATAATAATAATAAAAAAGGTGGAGGCATAACACTCCCTGACTTCAAACTATACTACAAAGCTATAGTAACTAAAATAGCATGGTACTGGCATAAAAACAGACTCTCTGATCAATGGAACAGAATAGAGAACCCAGAAATCAGCCCACATACTTATAGCCAACTAGTCTATAACAAAGGTAACAAGAACATACATTGGAGAATAGACTGACTCTTCAATAAATGGTTCTGGGAAAACTGGAAATCCATATATAGAAAAATGAAACTAGACCTGTACTTCTCACCATATCAAAATCAACTCAAAGTGGATTAAAGACATATATAAGACCTGAAACTATAAAACTCCTAAAAGAAAACATAGGGGAAACACTTCAGGATATAGGACTGGGCAAAGACTTTATGAATATGACCCCAAAAGCACAGGCGACAAAAGAAAAAATAAACAAATGGGATTATATCAAACTAAAAAGTTTCTGCACAGCAAGAGAAACAATTAACAGAGCAAAAAGATAACCTACAGAATGGAAGAAAATATGTGCAAACTATGCATCCGACAAGGGATTAGTATTCAGAATACACAAAGAACTCAAACAACTCCACAGTAAGAAAATAAGTAACCAATTTAAAAATTGGCAAAGTAGCTGAATATGCATTTCCCAAAGGAAGATACACAAATGGCCAACAGACACATGAAAAAAATGCTCAACATCACTCAGCATGAGAGAAATGCAAATCAAAACCACACTGAGGTATCATCTCACCCAGTTAAAGTGGCTATGACCAAAAAGACAGACTAACGAATACTGGTGAGGATGTGGAGAAAGGGGAACCCTCCTGCACTGCTGGTGGGACTGTAAATTAGTGCAGCCACTATGGAAAACAGTATGAAGGTTCCCCAGACAACTATAGGTCGAATTTCCATAGGACCCAGCAATCCCATTGCTTGGTATATACCCAAAGGAATGGAAATCATCATGTTGAAGTTTGAAGGGATACCTGCACTCCCATGTTCATTACAGCTCTATTTACAATGGCTAGGAGCTGGAATCAACATAAATGTCCATTCCAAAAAAAAAAAAAGAACCAAACTGGTTATTAGAGGTGGAAAAGGGAAGGGGGGGGGGAGTGGTTAGCAAGAAACTAGTTAAGGGTCATAAAGATTGATTATATTTTGTAAACATTAGTATACTAATTATTGTAACTTGATCACCACATATTGTACACATGTACAGATATTTGATTCCGTACCCCACAAATATATATCATCGATTATCTTTTGATAAAAAACTGTCAAAAAAAAGATTCTATACAAAACAGATATTCTCAGTATGATCTGAACTGGGTAGATACAGAACAGAATCATCAGGAAGTAAAGAAATTTTAGTAAGATAAATACCATGGTCTGGTTAAAATGAAATTCTTGAATCAGAGGCCGTAGGACCGTGAAAAAGTTGATAATGTATGTGTCAAGGTCCTTACATAACTTTTAGTGATAAAGCTCCCTTTGACCAGACTCAAGACAACCTGATTCCTTTTATGTTCTGGGCTAAAAGTAGTCAGTTCAACAGGATCCTATGCAGAAAACAAAGTGAGGCCATTTTTATGTTGATACTGAAATTATTGTTTCAATCCATATTCACTTATCCTATACAACTGTTATCATGCAAAAGTTGCAACAGCTCTTCTTTTGACAGGTAGTTTCATTTGTTCTTATTTTAGCTTTCTTATTCCAAAGTAAATAGTTCTCTCCTTTAGTGGACTGGGCTCCAGGTTCACTGGCTCCCCAAAGTACAATGGTGAAGAGCTGACCTTTAGCTACTAATGTTATGTATTTACAGAGAATTGAACTCAATTCATCCCTGTTAAAGGGGTCTTTCATGATTGTGGCCCTCTTCCAGTAAGATTAAATTTTAGCTTAATAGATTTCAAGACCTGAAAATGAAACTTCATTTACTAGATAGGTATCAGATGACATTGGGAGGGATATTTCATTATGTCATTTCATTTTGTATAATGTCATGTGTATGCACTAGAAGCTTTTGTAATGGTGAAGACATTACAGTAGGAAAGTTGAAAGAATAATTTTTAAAAAGAAATGTAAAATAACAAAGTCTAATAACGCCTTAGAAACACATCATGGCATAGGACAGTACTGCAGTACTGGTGGTTGAGTGGTAAGACTTCTAAAGAGCAGTCTGAAAGTGAAAGAAATGAGTATCTCCAGACACTGGATGAGACTTGAAAATAGCATTCAATCAGAATCTAATCTTGTGCAAGATGAAAACTGGATGACTGCTCCACAAGGGTCTCAGCTTGCCTTTTTTGAAAAATTGCTCTCCTCTACTTAGGCAGAGATATGTAATCACAGCAACATATGTTATCAAATACATAAACTCACAGAATTTCAGAATTGAAAGGGACTCCAGACATAATGAAGTCCAACTTCTGTAGTTAATGGATAGGAAAAAGAGGCTGCAAGATTAAGAGTGTTGCCCAAAGTAATTCACCTAAACTGCTAATACACCTGGGTATCAAATTTAATTCTCCAATGTTAATGTTTAATAGATGTTATTCACTAAAAAAAAAAGAAAAGAAAAGAAAAAGAGTTCTATTTCTTAGAGACTTTCAAAGTATTTTGTCCGTGAAATATCCTGAAGCTAAGATAAAGGAACTAAGTAAGAATGGATAAGTAACCAGTGGTACTTGAAAACATTCAATTAAGCAAGAAGCTCAGTTTCCTTAACGGGAGGTGAATGCATGGGTTGGATTTGAGGTTATCCATCCCAAACTATTTAGCTTGCTTTTCTGATTATAGCTTAGCTTGGATGCATAGCTAAGTAGTAAAGTAAGTATGTGAAATAATACAATAATGACATATTATATTTTAGGTTCTTACAGGTCTGTTGGTCTCTCAATTTTTCCCTCTAGATAGCCCTGTACACTTCATGAGCTCATCTTGTCTGTTTCCTTCTTCAATAAAAGGATAGGTTAACCACTGATTCTGAAGGAACCAATATACTGTTATAAACTATATGCCACTAATTGGAAAATTCCTTCGGAAAGACAGTCATGGAGTGGATTTCAATTCACTACACTCTCCTAGGAAAGTAAAGGTAAAGGAAGAGGCACACCTATTTCCTACTATCCTAAACCACAGTTTTGGATAATGGATTCTTTCCTTAAGAAGGTTTAGAAAAAGCATGCCTGGAACCATTGCCAAATCTTATGAAAACAAAGTAGTAAAATTTTTAATAATAAAATCTTATTTTAGAAAATTTGGAAGCAAATAGTTCTAAACTGAATCATACCCTTCCACCCTCCCAGAATATTCTGAACATAATTTTAAGGCCACCTTCTCTGTTTTCTCCCTGTCTTGAAAACACAAACAAAAATCAGTCAGGGATATCATAGTAAATGCAGTGGTTTTGCACTTAGATATTGTAATAAGTATTCGACTATTAGGCTTACTGATCTTTACTTTATGGTTTTTTGTTCTAAATTAACACCATTAAATTAATGGGACAGATGATGTTTGGCTGAGACTAAATCATGGCTCCCAAGGTAATTGAGAGTAGGAGATTATTTGGGGATTAATTCCTTAAGTCAGGGAAAATTTCATATAATTAAAATTACTTTTAAAGTCCCTTAGGAGAATGAAGAGTGAGGTCTTTTAATAGAACCAACACAGCCAGCTTCCTTGGCATTGAAACAGATTGTTGTCAGTTGTGTTAGCTGTATGACACTGTTTAAAAAAAAAGATATTTCTATACAGTTGGGCTGTGCTGTTATAAAGGTTATTTCTGTGCAGCTAAAACCCTGCTGTGGAGAGACGGACACACGCACGAGAGGCAGACAGAAAATAAATCCAACTGTGGGAACAGCAGGTCCAAATCTTGTGTTCACAGCTCCTTTGTCGGTTTTTTGGTACCACCTGAATTATAAATGCAAGTTCTAAAGTCACTTAACAATACTCAAAAGAGGTGATCATCCAAATTAACCAGAAAATGCATATATTAAAGTTTTTTTTTTTTAATTACAGTTTCTTCAAAACAAAATCTGAGTCATGAAATTTCTCCTGGAGAACTTATGGATCCCTGAAAGCATATTCTCATAGTATCAGGACCCTCCAGTTACAAATACATCAAGATAAAATAGTCCCCATTTGAAAAGCACTAACACCTTAAGTTGTCGTGGCAAATGTGTACCTGCTTAGCAAAATATAACTGAAATAAGGGCACTGTTAATACGTGACATAAGCTACACAGAGGTTTTCCAGGAGGCTGCTGAAAGCTGGCTTAGCAGACAAGCTTCAGTGCTAAATAAACCAGCACCATGAAAATAAAATCTTCAAAAAAGAATTCGTTTTGAAGCTGTCACAGCAGCAAGTTAGCCTCTTTTGATTTTGTATTCACTGCTATGGGACTAAAAATTATTAGCTTCCATTTGCCTTGTGGCAAGGAAGAGAAAATACATTTATCCATCCTGCAAGAAGACGACTTTCACAAATGATGGCCTGTGCTGTTCCCAAAAGAGATCAAATGGAAGGCATGCAGGGAGGCTCACCAACCTGCTTTTATAATCGCTATGTGTGTGGAGGATGTTATGGCATGACTAATGTTAGAGCACTTTCCTGTTTTCAGCTTTTATGAATGCCCAAAAAAAAAAAAAAAAACTCCAGCAAAGTTTATGATTTACACTATTTCATCTCTCAGAATTACGAACCTGCTCCAGAGTCACAGTTCCAAGGAAGTAAAATTAAAAGACAAAACCTACCAGTCCTAGGTAAATATAGTATTTTCCCAAAAAAAAAAAAAAAAAAAAATCTCCAGCAAAGTTTATGATTTACACTATTTCATCTCTCAGAATTACGAACCTGCTCCAGAGTCACAGTTCCAAGGAAGTAAAATTAAAAGACAAAACCTACCAGTCCTAGGTAAATATAGTATTTTTTAAAAATACAGTGAAGTTTTAAAATTATTGATTAGTTTTTGAACTCATTATTGAACCATAATATACTGAAAACTGCACAAATCAGAAGGTACACCACTACAAATTTAAAAAAATTAACACACTCATGTAACTGACACCCCGCATCAAGAAACAAAATTCCTCTACTTGTATCCCCTTCCTGAGGCACTAAGTTTAAAATCTTTATATTTATGTACATACCATATTTAATTATTTGTTTGACTTTCTGAAGGAGTTGTCTTTTGACTAAACCCAAGCACATTTAACTAGCTTGTCCATTAGCTTCACGGGCTTTGGTTGGACAGTTACAAATATTTTACTTGGTTACTAACAAATCCTTTTTTTTATTTCCCCTTTCTCTCAGCCAAAAGTCCTATCAATCACTTTTCACTTCCTCATCTGTTTTTAATATGTATTCACTGTTTAGACGATGATCTGAATTTCCTTTTGAATGGTCCCAATTCCTGTCTGTTATTCCCATGGAGTCCAGAATGTACCTTCAAAAGACTATGGAGAAAGTACTAGATAAAATAAATCATAGAATGAAAAGGGACTTGAAAAGTTTTGATCAAAGAAACTTTTAACTATAATTTGAAATATAAAGCTGAAAACATATTTCTCATACAAAATGCTCTATTCTATTAAAAATTTCTGAATAGTCTTCAGGGTACCTTCTTGCATATAGAAAAGGTTTACCTTTCACCCCTTTGGAATTTTTGACTATTTTGTACAACAATGCCTTGTCTCTCTCTTGTTTAACTTAAGCTTCTAAATGCTTATGAATGATAAACAAAGTGAGGGACACTTGGCAGCAAAACCATCCCATTTTGTTTTGAAAACAGGAAGTTTATATTCTGCAAAAGCCATAATTCAACTGGAAGATATGTTTTCTGAGGCTTAACCTAAAATCAGTGGCTACATTTTCAACCCAATTATCTTCATCAACTTAAAACACTATTCTGTATTGAGTTGTGGGGTTCTTTGGTAAAAAAAACAAATCCAAAGCATCTAATTTATTTAAAATTATGTATGCATGTTGTCCTTGGTATTAATTAGGGAATACACTTTGAACATTATAGGTCATATATTTGATTTAGCATTACTTTTTAGTCATTCAATATGTTTATGTTGTAACGGAGTATTAAGAGTAATACAGTAACATTTATAAAGCATGCCTGAATTGAAAAGTATATAAATACTACATATCATTATTACATTAATGGAAATATATTGAAAACCCTTAGCAGTGACCTAAGTTATCTCTCAAAATTCCCTTAGACCTTAAGCAACTTTTTATATCAGAAGATAAAATGTCAGCATAGAAGAGTCTGTGGTTCTTGACCAGATTTTACTCTACTTTCAGTTATTAACTGGGAGTACATTACATTTAAGTTGGGAATCAGAATAAGAAATACTTAGCAGAGAAATGGGGCTAGAAAAATGTGAGGAAGCAGACATAACCCTATAAGAAAAAAGACTCTTAGAAGTTGTCAGAGAGGGAGAAAAGAAAATGTAATATGTAATGAGAAGAAATGCAGAGCAGGTAAAGGGTTTGGTTTCCAAAGTGGACAAAGAAGAGAATAATATTTCTGTTGGGAGAAACAGGGAGGTTAAAAACGTCTCTTCTAGGTCTAGGTAAGGTTTGATTTTATTTTGCTGATAGAATGTCCCATAAATATTATTAAACGTTATATCTGAATGGTTTTCGTCAAATGCTTTTTTAGGTCATGTATTCATTTAGGGTATAAGTAAAACAGTCAACTAACATAATAGGAATTATTAAGTAGTAAATGGAAAATGGAATGCACAAATCCTAGTACTTCTCTCTAACGATATCCCTATTTTCCCAGAATTCCTAGAAAACAATAAACAAGCATGTCATGGCCATGAGTAAAGCAGCGAGGGACAGTGTAGAGGGTGGGAGACCAGTTGGAATATGTCTGGTCAGTGAAAAAATACCTTGCTAGTGTTGCTAGTGCCCTGAACTAGATTTCACTGAAACTTAACTGCATTTCCTAATTGTTGTGTGAACCAATGGGCAAGTATCTTCTTTATTTCTTCTCTTAATTTCCTTTGGTTAAAAATAAAATGCTATTTCCTATTAATTTAAATGGAATCGATTAGTTGTTGATGACTATGTAGCTGTGACCAGCTTGAAACAAGGAGTCAACAATTAAGAGTGATTAAAAAAAAAACCACGTCTTGCAAAAGGATAAATGAAGGTAAATCATAAGGCTTTCTCAAAAACAAGCAGAACATAAAGTGAAATCTGAAAAATTAAATTGCATGTAGGAACGTTCCCCTCCCCTCAAAAAAGGACATCACTTAAGCTAACTACTATATTGTTCAATATTGCATTGCTGTTTTTTAAATTTACATTTTAAAAGATAAAGAACATGCTGAATATATTCCTTCAAAAGGAAGTGACACTGCAGTGCTTTACATATCTTCTCATAATCAAATGAATGAAAATGTAATTCCTGATACTTAATGGCCATATTTAGGTATTAAAATAAACAGGTGTGCCATGAAATGAATGAGATGAATAAGGATCATTAGTCTTCCTTACTGAAGATGATTAACAAAGTTGAAATACAGGAAGCTAGAGAATCAGGGAGCTCACATTTATGTGAAGAGATTGGCAAGAGCAAAAAATACTGCAAGATGACAGGCTTGTTTTGGATCATCCGAGAGGTACTGAATAGTCCTAAAATCATCACGTGACTCACATCAAGCTGCTTCTGTATAATGAAGGTCAGAGAAGCACATGAAGAACATCCGATTACAGTTCTTCTCAAATCAATGGGATTTTCAAGCAACTTGATTTAGAAATATCCCTACATGATAAGGGAAATGGATTACTTCATACATCAGAATGAAAAGGCACAAATGACACGAGGGAAACCACTCTGCTCTTTACCCATTCTTTCTACTGGGCATGAGTTCATTCCTCTGAACTGACTCCATTACTTGTTTCACTTAATTAGGTCATGAACTTTGGTATATATACAAACTAGAAATATAACACAAATTAAATTCTTGTAGTTTTTAACAGCATTGCACTAATAGCTATCCCACCTCAGGCAAGTCACGGAACCTTTCTGAGCCTGGGTTTCCATGTCTGTAAAACACAGGTGCTGAGCTAGATGATAGCTTCTAGTCAAGCTGTTCTAGCACCCTGAATTCTCTGTTCTCAGTGTGTGATTTAAACAACAAATGCTTTAAAAATGAATTAGTACACCACTCATAAGATCTAATGTTCTTACTCCTTTCTTTTCAGAAGAAAAGAAAAAGAAAATGTCACAGTTTCCTCTCCACCAATGCCTTCTCAGCCCACATATCAACACCTTCCCTTTATCTGAAAAGGCCTAAGAGGCTATGGAATTCCATGCAGGTTGAATGTTACTTTCTTACCAACCATTTTTCTTTCGGAGCTAATCTCATGGCCCTCTCCCTTTCTCCCTGTCACCACAAATATTCCACTTAAAAATTAAAAAAGTAAAAAAAAATGGAGGGATATTACTTATTTTGGTCCATTCTTCAAAAGGTTTATCTAGATTAAGTGTGAAGAATGAATACTGTGCACCTATATATGGGGAGAGGGATCTCCAAGAAAGTCATTGTCAGTGGCTTCTATTACAGCATTTTAAAATCCAAATATCAAATTTCATGAAAAAGTTAAGAATAAAAATAAACTCTCCTTCAAATTTCTAAGTGAAGTGAAGAAAGTGCTAGAATAACCAGACAGTAATTAAATGCATTTTCTTTTTTCAAAGCTCTTGTTTTCTTAAGAGAATTGAGATTTAATTAAACTTATTTTGGTAAGTGCAAATTATTCTGCTCATGTCCCAAGCCCCAGGAAATTACTCTAACACACCTGTAGTACAGAAAAAAAATGTAGGAGTGACTTCAATTTTTACTAGGAAAATTTGAGCACCAGTTGTCAAAGTTTAATTTGTATGAAAATCAACTGGCGAGCTTGTTAAAATTTCAGAATCCTGTGCCAAGTGGTGTGCTGGTAATATACTGGCTCTCTCAGAAAAATATGCACATGTGTGCATATGTAAGTTTATTATAGTTTTTACTGACAAAAATGTATAGTACAAAATTTATAAGTATAATAATAAAATATATAATACTCTTCATTGTGAATTTCATATAAGCAGTTGAATCTCACAGAATTCTTCTCTTGATTCTTGCTGAACATTTGCATAGCCAACCCATGGTTGTAATCGACTAGTGAGTAGTTTCAGATAAGAATGTTTGTAGATATTTTTGTTTATTGAAACAACAAAAACATATGTTGGCATTGCACTTGCACATTATCATGTCAGCAAAATCTTTAAGGTACTAGAATTATGAAAGAATATATCCTCAATTTTTTTGGCCATTCACAATAATGTGTTACTAATGTAGGGGCTAAGGGAAGACATCCCCTTCAACCCTTTGAAGATTCTCTGAAAAACTACCAGATAAACACAGATTAATATATGAAGGAAAGGCATAACAAATTTTATTAGATCATAGTTTTACATGACACAAGAGCCTTCTGAAGGAAGACCCAAAGATATAGGGAAAATTATCCACTTTAGGTGCTATGAAGCAGGCACAGCCATATAGAAATGTGATTGGACAAGAAAAGTATAATCTTTATGCTAATAGACTGAGTGTGGAAACCCAGCAAGGCCTGTCCAGATTCTTCTTGGTCTCTCTGTGTAGTGCTCATTCCTGCAGGGTATGGGGCAAGACACTTTCTGGAATGGGGTTTTATGACCCACAATCAGACAAGATAGGTCAGAGAATTTCTTTACAGCCAGCTCCAAGACAGAGAGGCAGACAGGTAGATTAGAGTATATCTATGACCCACCATGGGGAAGAGGGATTCTAGTTTCTGTGGCTTGCCTCAGGGGAGCATGAGGCTTGACAGATAGGAGGGCAGGAGAAGGGAGAGGAAAACTTTGCTTTTGAGGCTGCTATTGAGGTCTTCACTTTGGGATATTGCTTTCTGGGCCCCAACACTAACATTTTTTTCACCATTGTCTTAGATCTAGACAACCAACAAAAAAATAGACCAAACTGACTTGCAGGATTTGTCAGTTTTCAGGGTGTAAATTTTCCCACCAGAGCAGATTTCAAGCTACCAACATGACATCACTGAACACTGAGTTAGGAAGAAATGAGCAGCAACACAACATCTTATAGTATTTCCACCACACGGATACAACAGACATAAATACCCTTGAAAGCACAGATAACATTCAAATGTAGTAAAATAATTAGGAGATGATGATTTGAGTATTTATTTCCTTTATTTTTAATGATGGCTATATTTAACAATCAGCTTACAAAATACCTGCAAATTACCAATTGGCTTTTATAAACCTGAATGCGCCAGCTCCAGCACACCATTGCCTGTGCCCTACCTTCTGAGCATCTGATTCAGTAGGTCTGGTTTGAACCAAGAATTTTCATTTTAAAAAGCACCAAGGAGAGTCTGGTGTAGGTAGTCCTCTGATCAGATTTTGAGAAATCGTGATCTAGATTATGTACTTTAGAGATAATGCTATTAAGATCTTCCAGCTAATTCTATTCCTTTAAACAAAACATTATGGGGAGTTCCTTTGTTTAAGTAGACACTGGCAAATTTTTTAAAGTGTGAAAATGTCTACTGCAGATAAGGATATGAGTTTTACTCATTCACTGTAGATTGTAAATCAGAAAAACTGTTTTGTTGGGTGATTTGGTATAATCTGTTAAGGTTTAAACACTCTGTGACCCAAAAATCATATTTCTAGGTATCTACCTTGCAATAGTAATTCATGGTTGCGTAAAACATTTATAACATTAAAGTTTATTGCAGCACTGCTTGTAATAACTAAAAAGTCAGAACGTAAACATCTCTAATAGGGAAATAGGATACATGAATTATAGTATATCTGGACAACACAATACTAAGCAGCCATTATCAATAATGGAAGAGCTTTACGAAATATATTTCTAAGGTACATTGTTAAATGTAAAAAAACAACAGATGCAGATTGTGGAGAATTTGATCTGATTTTTGTCCAAAAAAGAAAATAATGCATATATACATGTCTATGATTTCTGTGTATATATAGAAATGTTGAGATAAGCATATGAAAAGTTGGCAGATATAAACAGTGGTTATCTGGGGGTTGGTGTGGTAGGGGGCAGGGTGAGAGGAGAACAACAGGTGGGATTGAAAAGGGTGTTATAGATTTTCTCAGTAGTAGAGTTATTGTGAGTGATTTTTTTACTTTTCCTTTTAATGTTTTTCTGTATTTTCCAAAAGATGAAAAATAAAGAAGATTCTTTTAATGGAAAAATATGCAAATATATCCAGAATGTTCCAATCCTTGTTAGTATTTTAACTTATAATTTAAGTATAAAGGAATAGGTTTCTTTGTTCAACACTAGAACTTTTCACTATTTTGAAATCTGAAAAGCTCTGGAACCCTAAAGTTTTTCCATAAAGATTGGCAGCAAAATCTGACCTGAACAGATGTGATGCTATTTGTTTTTATCCCTCTCAGTGTGAATATGTGGACATTTTACTAGAGGAATATTTGTGTATTTGATTAGAGATGGAGCCACAGATTCCCAAATGTGATATAATGTAATACATAATTTATGCACTTGAGTACCTTTCAAAAATATTAAAAGTTCTTAATTCCAAACCACATCTGGCCCAAAGATAAAGGTTTGTGTCCCTATACAAGGAATACTAGAGAAATTGGAAGTGGAAGTTGGGGAGGAAAAAATGATGACTTGGCCGATGGCAGGAGTATCACAGCCTTGGGAGAAAAAATAAAAACTGAGGTAGTGTACCCTTCTTGGAACCACATTACTGTATCTACTTGGGATGAGGCTTGTTTAAGCCAGCCTATGCAGCTGAGAACTCAGAAACATTATGTGTGTTCTGGAATGAAAGATCGTTATGAGAATGAACCTTATGGTCTGTATTCTGGAAGGGGTTAGGATTGCTGGCCTATGTGCATGAGAGTCCTATTCAGGAAAGGCCAGGTTGAGTGCTAGGAAGGTGTCATTTATGTTTTTCTTCAAGTGTAGAGATTCAATGGCTTTCAGGCATCTCAGGTGGGGGGCAGGGAAGAATTAACAACCCCTCCCTCCCATATTTGCAATTTCAAAGGAGATTCTTAAATACAGAAAGCAATCCACAATGCTCCAAAATGCATTGGTTTAAATACTCTGATCCATAGTATCTCTTCCTTTGCAGAAGACTGAGTAAAAGCAGGCTTGGTATATCTTGCTGGAAAGCATGCAGGAAGAAGCTATTCATACAGATTTAAGGAAGACAACAGCAATGGAGGAGAAATCTTTGACCCAGTTTCTCACTAAATTTGCAATCAAGTATCAGGGAATCAAGAGCACACTAACGTTTACACTGAAGTCAGAAAAGCCTGCTTTATACTGGAATAAAATACTTTTAAGTGCAGCTGCCCTGCCACTGACCTCTGCTCCATCTTGTTCAAAAATACATTAACAAGGGATTTTCCCTGGCCTCACAATTTCAAAGCTTTTTCCAATAGCTTCCTGGCAGTAGTCTTATAAGAGGCAGAAATGCAGCTGGAGTCCCAGTGGTATTAGAATTCCCGTGGAGTCCTCTCTTTTCCCTTCCTCCTGCCACTGTTACCATTCCTGCCTGCTGTCTCTACCACTCCCTCAACATGGTAACACAGGAGCCCCCATGTGTGTATGTCTCTTAGTGTGCATGTGCAGCTGCACGCCATGTGTCCAGTAACAGCCACCTGTCTGGAACTGAGCTATGCAGAAGCCACACCTAAGTGGATCATAGCCAGGATGGAATAAAGAGTGAAGAGAAATCAATTCTGAAGGTCACCAAGTCCAGGCACTAGTGTTCCCATGATTTTGTTTAAAAAATTCTCCTTAATGGTTTCAAGTCAAAGTCTACTCTAAAATTACAAATATTTATATGAAACTTAGCTATCTAGATTCTATATCTAAAGCATCAATTTTGGACAAGAGAGAAAGGGGCCTGCAAGAAATCAACGGGGCAACTCCAAACATCTTCTGCGCTCAGTGTGTGACCCTGTCTGCTTTTCTATCCCCTCTCTCACTGCACTTACATTCTTCTGGCTCACATTACTACTGTTACTGCTTTATTTGTATTTATTCCCATTGGACAGGGAGCTATATCAGGGCAGACTTTTGTTCTTACTAATCTTTGCCTCCATGTAATGCATTGTTTGAATTAAATGAGCTGAAGTGGTAGCTTGACAACAAAGGAGGCTACAGAAAATACAGAAAAGCAGACAGCAGGAGGCAATATACCCAGTAACAAGGGAAAACTCTGTGTACTGTAAAAATTTGAAAGAAGTCACAGCACAATAGTTGATATTCAATGTGATATCCCAAAATTATGAAGAAAAGGGGGAGAGAGATAAGGAGGACCAGTATTCATTGCCAATCTGCCCTGTGTCAGGCACAGATGTAGGCATTCAATATACACTATCTAATTTAATTTCGTAAGACTCATAATATGTTCCGGAAAGATTTCAATCCAAAATGTTTTAAAGTTATAGTACTTGAAGGGTTAAAGCCTTAGTATTCTGGAAAATCTGGCTATTGAAAATGATCATCCTCTGAAGGTTCCGACTAGAATTTTATGATCTAATTTTACTAATATAACCCCAGAAATTTGGAAACTAAACTTAGAGCTTGCATACAGGAGAGCTGAAAATAGGGTCTCCAGGTTTGATTCATTTAATTTAGAATGTAAGTATTAAACACCCACTCTAAAGAAAATGAATCTTTTGACTATACTCCCAGGAGTATGCTAAAATGTATAAAAGGCAGGTATGCTTTAAGGGCTGTGAGGAAGGCGTGGAAGCAAGGCCTGAATGTGTGCATGTGCTGTGCACAGGAATGTGTGCCTGTGGTCTATTGTTCATAGTACCTGCTCATTCTCCTATATGCACCAAGAGCTGAATGACACTAAGTGGATTATAGCTTAAAAATACTGCAAACCCAAGGCAATCAGAGCTACATACTTGGGAAGAGATCCTGACCTCCATTCTAAGAACATCAGTTCCAATTTCAGTTGGTGAGGAAACAGCAGGAGGGCAGCCGTCAATAAGCCAGAAGGAGAGCCCTCACCAGAAGCTGAGCCCTGTCAGATTCTTCACCCTGGACTTTCCAGTGTCCAGAACTGGGACTTAAGATGGCGACGGGTCTGGAGCGGCTGTGCCAGGAGACAGCACGATCCTGTGAGCCGTGCGCTGTGATACCAGAGTATTGATTGCAT
>NW_007737680.1:0-1982 GCF_000696425.1 Galeopterus variegatus | reverse complement strand
CAATCAGAGCTACATACTTGGGAAGAGATCCTGACCTCCATTCTAAGAACATCAGTTCCAACTTCAGTTGGTGAGTGTACGTGGGGATCTCCAATTTGACGAATGAGTTATTATTGTTGAAGACTAGTAAGCTATTGCCAGAATCTCTAGAAATAAGAGGCCAGTTTTTCTAAGATTACCTTTGGCTAAAACATCCAGAAAAAAACGCATCAACAGTTTGCAACCATCTCCGGAGAATTTTCTCTTCAGAACATGACTTTGCTGAAAAAACTTGGTCAAAAAAAAAAAAGAGAGAGAGAAAAACCAGGTGGGCGGAGGGGAGGATGAAGGAAGAAACTAGGGGAAATTCCGGGGGGTTCCCATTATTCTAATTTCCTTAAGGGCAGGAACTTGATCTCGTAATTTATTTTTATATAGCTGAACTATGAATAATAAAAACTGCTGTGGAAAACAGGAAACACAGCATAATTAGCAAACATACTGGCAACGTGACAGACACGAACACAGTTCTGTGTTTAAACAACACTTCGAAAAGTAACCAGCATCCTCTTTATTATGGGCAACAGTGACAAAAGGTGGCACCTAGAGGAATTTATTCTTTTATAGGGCCTACAATGACAATAGCTAACATTTATTTAGTTCTTACAGGTAGTTTTATATGAGCCATTATGATCCCATTTTATAGATAAGGAGGGCAAAGAGTGGTTTAGAAACTGGGTGAGGGTAACAAAACTAGCACGAGCCATTATCGGCTGTCTGGACTTAAGAGTTTAGTCACCAAACCCCTTTCAAGTTGTCACCTACATGAGACATTCCAGTTAGAATACATTCTGTTTTCCATGGAGTATTAACTTGTAAAGTAGCTTATACATTTAAAAAAAAATCACTCTGGCCTTTCCAAGCCCCAATCCTGGCTCATTCTGGCCACCTGCAACCCTGATCCTTTCTTCCTCAGGCTAGTTAATAGCTTTTCCACCTGCTCAAGTCCTGGACTGAACGGCATTACGAAATGAAAATCCCATCAGGTTACTGCTCAACTGAAGAGCACTCTGAGTGCTTTCAGAATAAAGTTCTAAAAAGGATCTTTATGACCTAGTCCCACCTTTCACCTCTCTTGTCATTTCTGGCCACTCTTCCCTTTGCGTTTCACACTCCAGTAAGGCCAAATTATCTAGAGTTTTTTTAAATGTATATCAGGCTGTTCACTCGTGTGTCTGCACATGCTTTTCCCTTTGTCTGGAACCTGTCTTCCCTCCTGCCCTTGCCTACTTGGGGGCTCCTGATCACCCTTCAAAACCTTGCTCTTGTTTCATTTTCTAAGAAGTCTTTCCCAGACCGCATCCACCTTCCCCTTTCCAGGTAGGCCTGTACACTCTCACCTTTCCACAGTCTCCAGATCTGGTATGCATTTCTATTGCTATAAACACACTCCTTTTATGCCTGTCTCTCATGCTGGAATACACCAAACTCCTGTGGGCAGGAAGATATGTATACCCAGCACTAACACAGGCCTGACACTGTATCTGACATGGCATTTAAAACAGTTGACTGTTTTTAAATAATGCCTTTATAGCTTCACATCCTATGCAATTTCCAAAAGAAACAAAAACCAAAGCAAAACAAACATTTCATATAATCCCACAGAACTCAGTCTAAAATCACAGCCTATCTATCCCTATTGATAGAGGTCACAATCCAAGACACACCCAGCTGGCTTCAGGTTATGCCCTCTCTGATACTTTATCACATTCCCACAAGTTTTAGAAGATATTTGGCCTTCACTGTTGGCGCTTTATTAAAAAAAAGTCCTAGGCTTCTTAATTCTCTAAAACCTTCCCTGTGTGGAAAACTGTTTATATGCTTAAGCGAACCATTTCCCCACTTTTCAGTAGAATACAGTAATTTCCTAGCAATGTTACTCTGCTTCTGATTTGCAACTTATATACTTAAAAATATCGTCAAGTTTTCTTTTTCTTTTTTTT
>NW_007737679.1:48258-50768 GCF_000696425.1 Galeopterus variegatus | reverse complement strand
GAGCCGCTTCCCCGCTGCGAGGAACCGCCTTTGCACCTCGTAAAAGGGATCCGGGGCCGGGAAGGGCGGCCTCCGTCGCCGTGGAAACAGGGGAGGCCCTGGGGGCGGCGACAGGGAGCCCGGGCGTCCGGACGGGGTGGGCGAGCCCGACTGCTGCGCGGGCTCGAGAGGGGACCTACCAGCCCGAGCACGGGAGGTCCCGCTGAGCACTTTGCATATTATTTGCATGTCCCTCCCCTCGGGTCCCGGCCAACCCCGCCCCTCTCTCCGCCCCTCCTCCCCAGGCCATCACCCCTACCTTTAAAGGTCACCTCCTCCAGAAAGCCTTCTGCCACTGCCACCAGGCCTGGTGGCCCCATTGGCGCTTTGTGATTGGTATTAATCGTCCTTATCATAATAGCTAGCACTGGCCGAGCTCTGTCTGTGCCTGGCACTAGGTTGCACGCTTCATTCAGGTTGTCCGTTGTCCATATACCAACCTTGTGTGGGATGGCTGTTTGTCCCTATTTACAAACAAACAAACAAAAAAAACTGACGCTGGCCAAGGGTCTGTTCAAGGTTTCACAGCTAGAAAATTATCTTCTCATGCTGGTCTCAGTTGCACCAGGGGCTTACCAACTGACCACCCCAGGGAGGGAACTAGACCAGGGGCTTGTCTGAGTTTGGTGGACTGAGCGTACCATTCTGACTGACGGCCTGTAGTCAGGGTCTGCAGGCTCCAGTTTGCCCCAGTGCCTGTCTCATCCCCCTCCCCCTGTGAGTCCCACCCTCGTGATCCTGAGTCTGTCTCTCTAGGCCAGGCTCCTGGTGACTCCAGAGATACCTCTAAGGGGACTTTCAGCTCCAACATTCTAAAGAGCCTTAGGTCATCGAGAGGGTGACTTGCTGCACTACCTCCTCACTCTGACTGGGTGCTTCTTGGGACAGGGAGTTGTACCTCTCCTATTAGACTGGACACTCCTAAGGATCAGTACAATTCTGCACTTCCCCAGGTCTGTGGCCATTAGAAGTGTCCAAACCCAGCTGGAGGTGGTTGACCATGCCTCTTCATGGACAAGTGCATCCCAAGGGTCCGTCCCAGCCCCTCGTCCTGCCCCTGAGAACTGGGGTCCACAGACTGGTTCCTTCATAAGGAAACCCCAGGCTCTGCCATGGAAACAAGTCTCACCTCAGGCCCTCAGACCCTTCCAAACATAGTCCCAGAAGGGGGAAAAGGGGCCCAGAGACCACCTCCCAGGACACAACCACACCAACAGCCCAGTGAGGTGGTTATTTTATGGATGGGGAAACTGAATCTCCATAGGGAAGGTCACTTGACTAAGATTACCCCCTGGTAAGTGGCAACCCCGTTTCTTCCCCCTGCACCCTGCTGCTTGTCTCTGTGTCTCCCAGCACACTTGACACTGGCTGTTAACATGTCTTCAGTGTTGGGCAAGCATCTTCGGGGAAGGGAGGGAACAGGGTTTGGTTTGCTTTTGCTTTGTTTTTAATCTGAGGCCCCAGCGCCCAGCTCAGAGCCTGGAACATAATAGGTTTGCTAAATATGCCTGGTAAGTATCTGCTTTCTTCCACGTTCCAGATAGGTCCTGCCTTCGCAAATCAATCCAACCAGCATTTACTGAGCATCTATGTGCCAGGCACTTTATACACATCACATTTGACATAGATCATCTCATGGAATCCACCCTTACCCCACCACCTTGTGACCTCCCAATGACTGTTCATACCCCCATTTTACAAATGAGGAAACTGAGACTCAGAGGCAGAGTCTCTTGATCTACATGGCTCTTACACACCTGTTCTCCCCCTGACAGATTGGTACTTCCCTGGGACAGAGGGCAAGGGGCACTAGCCTGTGGATCCTGCCTGGGGCCTGGCTGACTTGGGGGGTTGCCCCAGAGACAGAATGCTACTGGGGAGGAGGGGGTGAGGTCTCCCTTTGGAGTCCTGGCATCCTTGCTGCAGCCCTCCAACTTGATATCCACGTGCATGCATTTGTGTGCGGGCACACACGAGCCAGGGACATGTGAGCACATTGCATGGGAGTGCTTGGGAGGTCTGAGCAGGGCCACATGGGCACATGTGAGTGCCCAGGTGAGTGCGTAGGGTCGCGGATGTTTCCATGTTTGAGTGTCTGAGTGTCCCAGCGCGATGGAGCGGGGTGGGGGAGGGAGGCACTGGCATCCGCAGACACTGTATCCAGGCGGGCACACTATTATTATCCTTGTTTTACAGATGAAGGGAGGGAGGTAAAGGGATTTGCTCGAAATCACACAACTAGCGTGTCTGCCCGTGGGCATGAGTGTGCAGGTGTGTCGGTGCTGGGTGTGTGTGTGTGGTGGGGAGGGTGGGGTGCAGAGGGAGGGCTGCCTGCAGCTCCAACCCTGTAATAGACCCTCCCTGTCTCGCCAGCCTGGAGGAGCGGGTTGTAATAACTGTTTTGCCCAGCGGATCTGCCTCATGTCACAGCCTGAAAATGTGCCTCCAGGCCTGTCTGACAGAGACCCCCC
>NW_007737679.1:42143-47818 GCF_000696425.1 Galeopterus variegatus | reverse complement strand
CCCCCCTCCCCAGCCAGGGCAGCCGGGCCAGGCCTCACCCAGGCCTAACCCTGGGCTGATCCCTGGGGCACTGGGGGGTCTCTGGGCCCTGCCCTGCCCTCCTCACCTCCAAATTGGCCCGACCAAGCCCAGCAGGTGAAAGACCCGGACTTTGAGCAGTTCTGCTAGTCAGCAGCTGTGCCTGCCTGCCTCTGCCCTCAGACTGCAGACTTCCCAAGAGGAGGAGGCGATGACTCCTCCAGCAGATGGGGGGACTCTTCTAGGAATATAGTATGTGCCCCCCTCGTCAGACTAGGAGCTCCCTAAGGGCAGAGGCTATGGCTCCCCCATTAGAGCAGAGGCTTCAGCAGGACAGAGGCCATGCCTCCCCCGTCAAACTAGGAGTTCCCTGAGGGCAATGGCTGTGGCTCCTGCAACAGAGTAGGGATATTCCTAGGGCGGGCTATGGCTCCCCCATTAGAGCAGAGGCTTCAGCAGGACAGAGGCCATGCCTCCCCCGTCAGACTAGGAGTTCCCTGAGGGCAATGGCTGTGGCTCCTGCAACAGAGTAGGGATATTCCTAGGGCAGCCGGCCGGGCCCTCCCCCAACAAACTGGGACCTCCCCCAGCCCATCAGCATGCATCTCGGAGGAAGGGGTATCAGTACAACAGAAACTGCCTCTTCAGTCCTGACTGCCACCCCCTACCCCAGTCAATGTCCTCAGACCTGGGCTGAGGCCCTGGACAGTGGGGCAGAAAGTGCTTGGCCAGCTGGGAACCAGATGCACTGCCCGCCCCCTGCCACCCCTCCCCACCCAGCTCTGCCTCCCATGGACTCTGACTGCCCCTTGTTCTCTTATCAAAAAACATCAAAACCAGCCATCGAAACTGCCAACCTCCTGACCCCAGACCCCACCCCGCCCCACCCCGTCTGCCCCACCCTGGCACCCAGTGCCCACAACCTGCCAATTCTGTTCCAAGGAAGGCCCAGAGGGGAACAGAACTGGCACCAGAGGGCCAACATCCTGGACCCCCTGGGTCAACAGCCCCTCCTGGCCCCAGGCCCTCCACCCCTCACTCCTACTTCTCCAGGGATTGCCCTTCCCCGCCCTCTGGGTGGCACATAGGGACAGGGTGGGGTAAGGGTGGAAGACCAGAGGCATTGCCCATAAAGATAAAGGGAATCTGAGGGTGGAGGTGCTGCTGAGAGATCAAGGTCTGGCCCGGAGGGGGTGAGGCCAGCCAGGGGAAGTCACTCGTCCCTAATCAAGAGCAAATAGCACTGAGGAGGAAGCCAGGGGGCCTCCCACTCTCACTTTCCGTCTCAGGACTTGGAGAGACTCTTAGCCCACCCCAGCAGAGATGGGAAATTGAGGCCCAGAGTGGGAGGGGCTGGGCCAGGCTCACATAGCCAGGTCTGGCAAAATTGGGGGATTCCCATCCCCACCACTCCCACCCCCAGCACACTGAGCATCTGTCTGAGAGTCACAGGCCTGTCTGTGACCATTACTTGCTGAGGAGCTGCATGTACCTCAGTTTCCCCATATGAAAAACAGAAGATAAGGAGAGTGAGCTCATTTTATTATATGAGATAAGACAGCCGGGCAAAGCAGCCAGCACGGCGCCTGGCACACAGAGGGTGCTTAGCAGAGCAGTTACCTTCCTTCCAGTCTGAAATCCTCACACTGACCTCCAGAATACGCTGCTCCCCAACTTCTTTGGAGAGATGTCTTGCCTCCCCCACCCAGACTTCTGGGGCCAACTTCCCCCACTACTCCCAGCCTTTGTCCCCAGGTTTGACCCCCAAGGTGCCCCTCCCTCCTCCAAGGGAAGTGGAGCTTCCTCCCCTCCTGTCACCACCTTCTGGTGACGAGGGTTTGCTAGGAGTGACAGGGCACCCAGCCTGCTGACTCAGCGCCTGGAGCTAGGGCTTGCTTAGCAACGGGCAAGGGCCTCAGGCAAACAGAGCCGTGGGTAGCCACACCCCTGCCACAGGAATGCAGCAACATTCCTGGGGGGTGCTGTGGCACCGCGCCTGTGGCCTGTGATAGGGCGGAGGAGCGGTGAGCACCTTCTCTGCCACCTTGGCACTGGGCAGGAGGGAGCCCTCACACCACAGCCCTTGGTCCCACAGCCGCCCCTGCCCTAGGGCCAAACTGCCAGGATCCCAGGCCAGAGCCAGGGCCTGGCGTTCTGAGGCGAGGGGATCAGAATGAGTGACCTTGGACAAGGTCTCTTTGGGCTTCGGTTTGCTCACCTGTGAAGTGGGGAGGAAATAACTGTAGTCTTCTGCTGGAGCTGCAGTGAGGCCTGGGTGAAAGAACATGGGTCCAGGGCCTACCACGAGCCGGCCTCACTAAAGATTCAGTGAAGGGGACCCTCAGTTATCAAGTCCATATCCCCATGATGGCGGAATGAGAGGGGTCTTCTGGCTCTGAGGCCCTAGGGGGAGACTGAGGCCCAGAGAGGGATTTGTATCTCCCTAAGGCCACACAGCAGGACTAGACCCCAGGGCCTGACTGCCCTTCATGTTACTCCCCCGTCCTCTCTGCCCACCCAGAGCCTTACCAGTGAGTGAGTCAGTGATGACCCTCAGGCCCCACTCCTCCCACTGGCCAGGGCCAGACCTGGACTCCCCTGTCCCCTTTTCCTGGGGCTCCACCCAAGTGGGGACTCCAGCCCTCCCTCTGCCCTTATCCCAGACCAGGTGTCCATGAGGGGCAGGGCCTGCATCACTCCTGCTGCGGCCCCCAACACCCTCCTTGGGTGGTCAGGGGATGAGCTGCCCACAGGAAAACTACCCACCTTCCTGCCATGTCTGCCCCTGCCAGCCGATGTCTAGTCCTCCTCTCTGTCTGCCCTTGTCTTTTTCTCTCTGTCTCTTCTTCCTAGGAAGAGGCCACAGGACAGGGACGTCTTAAGCACAGAGGAAACTCACTTTATGAAAAGAGGCCTTGACTAGGAGCTGGGCCACCTAAATTCGCACCCTGATTCTGTCTCAGACTTGCTGTGTGACCTTGGGCAAGTCCCCTCACCTCTCCGACCTTCCATTTCCCATTATCACCTACACAGCACATGAGATCACAAAGTATCCAGCACATAGTAGGTCCTTGGAAAATGGGACCACGTGCGTGCCCCCAGGCCTCCCTCCACCCGCCCCGCCTCTCCCTGCCTCCTGTAATCCCCCTAGATCTGCCTGCCTTTGATACTCCGGTGGGTGGCTGCGCCGGGGTTCTGAATAGGAAGCTGAGGGCTCACGGGCTCTGGGGAAGCAGGCAGGGCAGAGCCTGCCAGGCTGCCCCAGGGAGGGGGCTGCGGGCCCCTCGCCATTCACTGCTAAGCCTGGATCCGGGTGCCTTTGTGCCAAGAACAAAACCCGGGGGATCAGCTGTTCTCAGACCTGCCTCTCTCAGCTCCGGAAGGGACGGAAGCCTGGGCCTGAGGGGTGGGCTATGTTCCCTCCACAGGCTCTGGGATGCCGGGGGGTAACCCCACACCTCAGAAGCCCCCCACCATCCCAGAGTGTGGGGCTGTGGTGGGTGAGCAAACCTGAGTTCAGATCCAGCATCTTACTTATCGTGAAACTTGGCCAAGTGTTTTAACCCCTTGGGCCTCAGTTTCATTATCTGTGCAGGGGAAGTTAGAATGGTCCCAACCTCGTGCAGTCTGAGCATTAAATGAGATGATGCATTTGGTTCTTGGCAGTGCCTGGGCCAGGTAGGTGCTCTGGAAAAAGCAGCCGCTCTTAGACTAGCTTCATTCTGGGCCTGGCCAGGTGTGCAGGAGACAAGGCCCCTGGCCCTCCCGTCTGCCTGCTCTTCCCCGCTTCACAGCCTCCGCAATCCTCACAGCATGTTCCCAGCCAAGTGCCTGGGCCTGGGGCTTCAGGGGCCAAGGATGTGGCCCTAGAGAGGAGGAATAAAGGGTCTTGGCAGCTGAGGGGTGCTGGCCCCCTGATGATTAGGCTCAAAGTTAAAGCTGAGCCTGAACCCATCCCTTCTGGGGCCCTCGTCCTGGCTGCCATCCCCTATCTGGCCCTCAGCCCCAGGCTTCACAGTGGCTGGTGGCTTTTATCCCAGAATGGCCAAAATGTTCCAGAGGAGGGGGGGAATCTGGGAGAAGCCTCAGGAGCTCTGTGGCCCTCAGCCCCAGGCTTCACAGTGGCTGGTGGCTTTTATCCCAGAATGGCCAAAATGTTGCAGAGGAGGGGGGGAATCTGGGAGAAGCCTCAGGAGCTCTCTCAGGAGCTCTGCCTGTTGGGAGGGGGTCTCTCTTGAGACCCTAAGACCTGAGCCAGCATCAGGGGACAAGGAGCTATGCCAGAGGTTGCTGACAGCGGCCCCAGGCCACGATGACTTGAGTTTCCAGGCAGGGGGCCAGGCCGCGGTCACACTCTGCCTGGAGCCTGGGCTCCGGCCAACCGTCAGCAGCAGAGATTGTTGGGTCGGTTTTATTTTAAACAAAAAAGAACTTTGAGTGGAAACATGTGTTTCTTTTTTTCCTCATTCCCTACCGTTCTCTCTCCATTTCATCCCACATATTTCTCTTTTTTTGTGCCTCCTTTCCACTGTTTTTCTCTCTGTCGTGCTCTATTTCTGCCTCTGTCTCTATTTCGTTCTATCTCTTCACTTCTTTTTCTCTCTCTCCATTTCTTTTTCCACAGTGTTCAGGAGTCAGGAGAGGTACCAGACTTCCCTCCCTTGGGGTATGGCCCAGGCTCCTGCCATAAAATCCCCACTCAGTGCCACGGCCCCACGCGGGGGTTCTGCCCCTCCAGGGGACAGGGCGTGCGAGCAGCTGAGGCTCCAGGACCAATTCCCCCACCTGCCCGGGCCCTCCCCCCAAGCCCCAGCTTCCCCCAGATCTGCCCCGTCCTGCACCTGTTTTCCATACCAGGCATCTAGAAAATAATTCTGCAGCTTACAACAAATTTAAAATACTGGTCTGGTCCAAACCACCCGTTCTGCAGCCAGGGAGACAGGTAACAAGAGAGGCAATGACCTGCCCAAGGCCACACAGAGAATTAGGGACAGAGCTGGGCAGACCTAGGTCCCCCACTCTGGGGCAGCATCACCTGCACCTCAGGAAGGGGAGTGTCCCTGGGTCTTCCAGAAGGGTGGTCTGCTTCCTAGAGGGTGATGCCTCCTCCCTAAGGTGGTCACTCAGCACGAGGGTCCCCTGGGAAATGTCAGGCTTTTGGTCGTCCCTTCCCCCCAGGACAGCCACATTGTTGGGCCCTCACCTTCCGGCCCCTTCTGCGAGGCAATTAAGAAGACAGAAGAGAGACTGGCCATCCAGGGACTGACTGGTCCAGGTCCTAGTCAGCCTCTGGGTCCTTGTGTGACTGTGAACATGACCTTTCCCCTGGCTGCCCTCAGTTTCCCCATCTTTGTGGCAGAAGGCTTGCCTTTGCCACTGAGCACCATCTGCTCTGATACTCTATTGTGTTCTTATCTTCTTCCATGGAAAGACATTCTGGAACATCTGGCCAGGAATGCTGTGTCTCCCCTCCCAAAGTGAGAAGGACCCTCCTCAATATGATCAGTTCCCCTTAATTTCAGACACTCTGTCTCCTGTGTGCAAGGGCCTTAGATGTCACAACCAGGAGGAGAGGCTCAGAGTGGGAGGGGGTGCTACCAGGACCTGGTACCTCATTGTCAAAGGTGTACCCCCTTGGTGCCCAGGGCTCAGGTAGG
>NW_007737679.1:41509-41880 GCF_000696425.1 Galeopterus variegatus | reverse complement strand
TCTGGCCAGGAATGCTGTGTCTCCCCTCCCAAAGTGAGAAGGACCCTCCTCAATATGATCAGTTCCCCTTAATTTCAGACACTCTGTCTCCTGTGTGCAAGGGCCTTAGATGTCACAACCAGGAGGAGAGGCTCAGAGTGGGAGGGGGTGCTACCAGGACCTGGTACCTCATTGTCAAAGGTGTACCCCCTTGGTGCCCAGGGCTCAGGTAGGGATAGGAGGGGCTGCCTGCATGGCAGCAGGGAATTTCTCCCTCTCCCGCGATGCCAGGAGTTAAGTCAGGGTAGATGAGGGGATTAGTGAGACCGGGGCAGGTAAGCCTGTCTTTCCAGGTTCGGGCAAACTCTGTCGTAAGCACCTGGTTGCAAGGC
>NW_007737679.1:33388-41156 GCF_000696425.1 Galeopterus variegatus | reverse complement strand
CTTCTCCTGATGACAGCCCTGAAGGCAGGAGCCTTAGCACCCACTTTGCAGATGAGGAGAATGAGGCAGGGAAGGGGACAGGCCACGCGCGTTCACACAGTCCCAGTGTGTGCCGACCTGGCTCTCACCGGCTCAGGGAGAGCAGATTGTTAAATTCTCATGAAATTTGCAAGCTGGGTTTCCTTGGTACCCTGAAATCAACTGCTGTGGGAGTATTTACACCATAGCAATCAGCAAATGATACAGACCAGGGCTTTTCTTTTTTCTTTTTTTTTCCTTTCAGAGAGCAGGTTGTTAAACATTTACCAGCTCACCACGGGCTGGAGGCCACAGCTTTTATAGTGTTTCAGAAGGGTCCTTCGCTTAGAAAGTTTAACAGCTTCACAAGACTTCTCCCTTGTCTTAGGATCTGTGACAGATCAGAGTCTGTCTGACTCCAAAGCCAAAGAAATTCTTTCCTTCCCTCAAGATGCCAAGAGTTAGCTTCTCTCTCTAGTCCACCATGACAACTTCCTGTCCAGGGAAAGAAACTGTCCTGACTGTCCCTTTGGGGCAGGGATTAAAGGGAGTGCAGTTTCAGAGCCCGTGGCCGGCCTGCCCTGCCCTCTGACACTGGGCGATCAATTCTATAAATATTTACCAAGCACCTCACTTAACCTCTCTGAGCCTGTTTCTTCAGCTGCAAATGGTGCTTATCAGGCTGGCTGGATCCATCCATCCATCCATCAATTCGCTCAGTTGGTGGCTCCCAGGTGCCAGGGGGTGTCTTGGAAAGATATTGGAATTAGGATTCCTGCTTTGAGTCTTGGCTCTGCCACTGGCTTCCTGTGTTACCTAGGGCCTCAACCTTCTTATCTATACAATGGCATCCATGGAAGGGTTTCTTCCGACTCCCTTCCCCATCTCAGGGGAGTGTCACAAGATCCCAGGGGATGCCTTTGGTCATCAGGGTAACTAGCCTAGCTGGGACACAAAGGACCAGCAGTGGTTCACACCCTGGAGGTGAAACACACCCGCGTGATTCATGCCGGCAGCGGTCTCTGGTGTTTCTGTTGACTTGAATGGGGCACACTCTGATCATTGCAGAGTTAAGAGAACAGGGAGGTGTGGGAGATTCAGGGAAGACTTCCTGATGGGGTAATAAAATAGCAACAGCTAATATTTGATGAGCACTTACTGTTGCCAGGGCCTGTGCTAAGCACACGCTTTATTTCATTTAATCCTCACAACAAACTTGCCAGGTGGGAACTAGTATGATACTCATTTTGTAGATGAGGAAGCTAAAGCCCAGAGAGGGGAAGTGATTTGACTGAGTTTATTAATTTATTAAAAAAATATTGATTGATGGGGAGTTGTTTAATGGGTACGGAGTTTCAGTCGGGATGATGAAAAAGTTCTGGAGGTGGACGGTGATGATGGCTGCACAACAATGTGAATGCATTTAATGCCACTGAGCTGTTCATTTAGAAATGGTTAAAATGGTAAATTTCATGTTGTGTGTATTTTACCAGAATAAAAAACAAACTAAAAAATATTAATTGATTCCCAACTACGTTTCAGGCTCTGTGCTGGATGCTGTAAATACAACAATGAACAAAACAGACAAATACCTTTGCCTTCGTGAAGATGACATTCTAGAATAGTGCCGTCCAGGAGACCTTTCTGTGGATGGAACGACGGACGGATGGACATGTTCTATATCTGCTCTGCGCGATGGGGTGGCCACCTGCAGCCATCGAGCATCTGAGAGGTGGCTCGTGCAACTGAGATACTAGATGTAATTTTATTTCATTTTAATTAGTTTAAATTTAAATAGCCACAGGTGGCTAATGCTTACCAAACTGGACAGTGCAGTTCTAGAAAGTCAGAGACATGCAAGTGGTAGAGCAGGGGTCAGAACCCAAGTTTGTCAACCTGGCTTTGTCTTATTCAAACTTTCAAGCACTGTCTTTCAGCAGTTTGGAAAACTTTGCATCAGAATCACCAGGGAAGCATGCTAAAAATTCAGATCCCCGGGCTCCACTCAGACCCACAGAATCAGGATCTATGAGGATGGGGCCCAGGAGTCTGTGTTTCTATCAGACTCCCCAGGTGATTCTGGTGCACAAGAGATCAAGTTTGAGACCTACCGCTCTACTTATTCATGACTTCCAGCCAGGACAAGAGCTTAAATGAGGTCTAACCTGAACTGGGCCTCCTGGGCCCGGACCAGGCCTTCTTAGGGGAGAGTGCCCCACTCAGGGCTTCCCCAACCCAGCTAACTCAGCCTTGAAGATAACTAGTTCAACCAGCCTGTGACTCCTAGCCTGCCCACGTTGTTCCCTGGAGAGCAGAAGGGGTTGGAATTTTCATGCTCTATCAGAGGGGCTGGGAGGGCTCCTGAGTGCCCCATCCCACGCCCCACCGATCTCTGGGGCTCCTCAATCAGCCAGCTCAAGGCTCCCGCCCTAGCGGGTGGGCAGTGGGGGAGAGAGGCTTGGCCTGGTGCCCCACCCTGCAGACCAGCCTGGTCAAGCAGGCGGAGGAAGGAAGCAAAGGCAGGCGGGCCAGCGGACACAGGGGTGGGGGTGACGCAGGCCTCAGGAATTTGAAAACAAACATTTAGCCAGGGAAGGAAGAGCTGCTGTAGGTTGCTGAGCCAGGGCGGGCCCAGTTCTCTCTCTCCCTGGGTAGGGGTGAATCCCAGCCCACTGACCACGACCCCTGGCTGGAACCAGTGCCCGGGGAGTTTCCACTCACTGATGGGATGGGAAGGCCATTGGGGGCTGTGGGGGCCCCAGTCTCTGCCCAGACACCTGGGCATCCTGGCTGGGTGAGGAAAGGAAGGGGCAGAGAGCAGGGAGGGCTGGGAGAACCCAGGAGGAAGCCCAGCCACACCAGGATGCCTCATCAAGCATGCATTGAGTACCCACGATTCAGAAACAAAAGCACTACCTGGCTGGGGTAGGGGAGGGGGAGGGGGCACAGCAGCAGATAGTACCAATAATGGGAATAATTATAATTATTATAATAATAATAAGAAGAAGCCCAGGGACCTGTGGGTGCTCTGCAGAGGAGGTCAGAGAAGGCTTCCTGGAGGAGGTGACAGCTGAACTGGGCCCTGAAGGGCAAACTCTGACAGAGCAGGACAGAATCTTATTAACCTCGCCCCTTCGCACTCCTAGAGCCGGCATGAGTGAGTGGATAAGTAAGCGAGCGAGGGACCAGCAGATATGCGGAATAAATGAATTAATGAATGACTGACCAATTAATGTAAAGCCTGAAGTCTCAAGGCCCAAACTGCAAAAAAGGAGTCTGTCTTCCCAGCTCCTGGGCTTTGAACTCTCTTCATAGATCTGAAGCTATGATTCCACTTGCTACCTAGAAACTCTGGAGCCAGCCTGCTTGGGTTGGAGTCCCATCTCAGTCACTTACCAGCTGTGTGACTTTGGACAAGTTACTCAACCTCTCTGTGCCTCTGGTTCCTTCTCTGTAAAATGGAGGTAATAATACTGACTACTTCGTAAGGTTTTTGTGAGGACTGAGTGAGTTCATACAAGTAAAGTGCTTAGAACAATATTGGGCATGTAGTGAGAGTTACACAGATATTTGCTGATATTATTATCTGAGTACTAACTTACACATTGATTAATTCACTCACTCACTATTCATACACTGAGTCACTCCCTTATGGAATTCGCCACTCACACGCTCCTCCTTTTTCACCAGTCATCTGTTGAGCAATCCCCGTGTGCCAGGCCCTCTCCCCCGCCACCTTCCCAGCCCCCCTTGCCAGTCCTGGATAGTGCCCAATATGCTGCCAATTGCTGTAGCAATTTCATTAATTCCTCCGAAACCCAAAACAAACAAAGAGCTGTCTGGAGCAGGGGTGATGTGCTGAGACCAGACCCAGAGTGTGGGCTCCACATCTCCAGGATGGGCTCCCTGGCCGGGATGGGCTTCTGGCGATCACCCAGAGCTGCCCCAGAGATGGCCAGGCCTCCCAGCCTGCGGGTGCCAGGCTGATGCCCTCTACAGGGCAGCCTCACCCACTCCCCTCTTGGACAGTCTGGATTCTCCCAAGTCCCAGCCTGGTCCACCCATGCCTCAGGCTTCGTTAATGCCAGGAGCCCAGAGCTGGCACATGAGCCAGGAGCCCAGCACTGGCTGAGCTGAAGCCCCAAAGCTCAAGCCTGTTTTAGCAGCGAACAATTAGAGCTGGGTGTTGAGTGTAATGATTGCATGCTGATTAATGTTGGACGGCTGAGCAGAAAATCCCACAGCTTCCTTTTTCCCCACAGCCTTGGGAGAACAGGTTGTGCTGGGGAAGAGTCTGTCAGTATTCTGTAAAAGTCATTTCCGGAACATCTCCTGCATGCCGGGCACTGTGCTGGGCACTTCATATCTTTCCAAGAGTATGACATGGTGAGGAGGACCACTTGCATGTCATTGACGAGGAAACTGAGGCTCAGAGAGGTAAAGAGACTTGCCCAAGGCTACACAGCCAGTAAGTATGATCCTGAAATTCAAACCTAGGTCTTCTGACACCCCATCCTACCCACAGGGACAAGCAAGATCGGCATCTGTGGAATTGTTGAGAGGCTGGGTTTGGACATGAGGTGATGTTTGGGCCAGAGGGAGGGGTGGGAGGGAAGGAGAGCAAGGGAGGCAGGGCCAGGTGCCAGCAGGAACAATGGGCACAGGGTGGGTAACGGGAGCCTGGCCAGGTCCCGGGCTCCTGGCAGGCCGTGCTGGGCCCTGGAAGCAGCAGGCTCATCCCGTAGAGCTGCCAGAGTGATACCAGCCTCCATCTGCTGACTCAGCGATCGCATCAGGCTTTTCCTGGAAAACAGCAGACGCAGTGGGGGTGCCAGGGAGGGAGGCACCTGTTTGAGAGAAGGGAGTGTGGGCACCCCATCCTGCCTGCAGCTCCTCACCCAGCCAGTTCACATCTACTCACCTCTGGGTGCCCCGAGAGCCTCCCCCTGCCTGCCCAGACCCCAGAGTCACCAAATCCAGGAGTGAGAGCTGGCTGTGGGGCTACCACCAGGACCCTGAGTGACCAGTGCTGCCAACTGCCACCTCAGCCAAGCAGCACAGCCTCCCAGGGCACGTCCCCACTTGCTTTCTGCAGAGCCTTGTTTTGCCCCACCCTGAAGGGGGCAGGTATAGACCAGCATTAAGGCAAGGTCTATATGACACCATTTGGTGTCACTCTTCTTTGGAAGGTAATAGTGCCACTCTGCCATGGGGCACAGCTTTAGGGACACCAAAGTCCTCCCTGGGATTGGGTCTGGGGTATCCCACTGCCCAGGTGGGGTCAAGAGGAGGGGCTGGGTTCAGGAGCATCCCTGGTCCTCAGGCGCCCAGCAGGGCCAGTCACAGGCGCTTGTCACGCCCTAAAGGAGATAATAGGATCAGGGGCTCAGCTGCCACAAATTGCATCATCCCCACACCCAGGCAGGGTGTGGGCAAAGAGAGGAGGGTGGAGGCATTGGGAGGGCCAGGCAGAGGGGTCGAAGCCTGGCCAGGGAAGCAGGGAGGGCCTGTGGCATCTCAGGACCATCACTTCCCCTCTCTAAGCCTCAGTGGGCTCCTGTTCATGCAGTGGTGCGCTGGTCCGTGATCAACAACCAGGTCTGGTGGGGGGAGGTGGGGTCAGGGATATCACGGACCCGATCCCCGTGGTGTAACCATGGCCAATTTCCAGTGCCAGCATGACTTCACCAAATGCAGTGCTGGGAAGAGCTACTCTTGAGAGCCCATCTGAGAGGCCCAGCAGAGCACCAGCCCACAGTCCCCATCCCGGACTGCCCACCTCACAGAGCTGCTGTGAGAATCGTGGGTTCTGGTGGACGTGTTTGTGAGCTGGGGGTTCCAAATGCAGTGCTGGGAAGAGCTACTCTTGAGAGCCCATCTGAGAGGCCCAGCAGAGCACCGGCCCACAGTCCCCATCCCGGACTGCCCACCTCACAGAGCTGCTGTGAGAATCGTGGGTTCTGGTGGACGTGTTTGTGAGCTGGGGGTTGCTGCAGAGCTGGAGGGGGCTCATTGCTACAACAAAGAGCTTAGGAAGTAGGCCCTGGGCCAGGTGGGCCTGGGTTCAAAGAGGCTCTGCCTCTCACTTGCTGTGTGACCTCAAGCAGGTCATTTCCCCTCTCTGAGCCTCAGTTTCCTCCTTTGTAAACTTTGGATGATATGACTAGAACTTTTTCGTAGGGCTGTTACAGGGATGAAAGGAGGTAATCAGTGCCAATGAAGTGGTAAACAATGTGCAGTACACAGTGGTTGGGATTTTTCTTGTCCCATTATTCTGACAAGAACTTGGCATAAAGAACTGGGACATCACAGGGCCAAGGGGTGGTCTCCGGAACCTCTGGGGATAAGCATCTTTCAGTCTTAGGAAGCATCAGAGTTGAGGCCAGCACTGGGAATGTGCTCCTACTGCCTGGGGTCTGTGCCCTCCCTTGTCCCCTGTCCCACTGGCGCAGATGAGCGTCAGGAGCACTCAGGCCCCAGGGATGTGGGCACCAGCAGGAACCACTCCCAGGACCCTTCTACCCCAGCCTTGGGCTCTGCTGTCCCCTGGCGGCTGGACTGGGAAGGATGCTGCTCCCACAAGGGGAACCAGTTAACAGTAATTACCATAAAAAAATAAAATGCTGCCACTGCAGCTGCTGCTGCTATTCATCGCTTTACGGTCCACAAAGTACTTTCTCAGTCGATTACAGGCTGCATGGAACAGGGTGCAGGTTCTGGACTGGAGTCAAATGGGGATTTAAGTCCTGAGTCGAGTTCCAACTGGTTATGTGACCATGGGCAAGTCAGGTCACCTCGCTGATCCTCACACTCCTCATCTGTAGAATGGGGTGACAACAATAGGGTTGTTGTGAGGATTAAATGACCTAATGCCTGGCACATGGATTGAACTGAAGACAATAACATCGCCACTGTTACATAATAATACTTGCCCAGTCCACCCCACAAGATCACCTTCCCTTTGCATAGAGTCTTTTGCAAAGTCCTTTTCCAAGGTATTACCTCCTGCCGGCCTGGTGGCGCACTGGAGAGTGCGCTGCTTGGGAGTGCGGCGGCGCTCCTGCTGAGGGTTCGGATCCCATGTGGAGACCGGTTCCCACTCACTGGCTGAGCGCGGTGCGGGCGCAACACCGAGGATTGCGATCCCGTTGCCAGTCAGTAAAAAAGACAAGGTATCACCTCCTTTAGTCTTCATTATTATCTGCACTTAATAGATGAGGACATTGAGGCTCAGAAAAGGGAAGTAACTTGCCTCGAGCATCATGGTGTATGAGTGGTAATGCAGGACTCAAAGCCGGGTTGACTACAACCTCAGCGCTCACTTCTCCGCGCCCTGCTTTGGAAACTCAGAAGCACCTTAGAATTCCCCGCATCCTCTTGCCTCATTTCAATAAGCAGGCCCAGCCTCTGCCCCCTCCAGCATCCCTCTCCTTGATTCTCCCACACCCACGCCAGCATCCGGAATGCCAGGCCCAGCAGCCAGCCCTTCCCTCCTTCCTGACCAGCTCCACAGCCCCCAGGGCAGCTCATGAGCCAAGAGCTGGAGAGTGCCTTCCAAAGGTCATCCTGTCCGTCTCCCTGGACCCCACCCAAGCAGATGACTGTTCAGCCTGTTCTTCATGCTGCTTGGGGAGGAGATTCCTGAACTTCACTTCCTCCACGCACCCAGGTGTTTGTGACAGTTCCCCCCATTGGCAAGCTCTACCTTATGCCTCACCAGAGTCCCTCCTGCTGCATTTTCAGCCCATTT